>NC_064857.1:97178395-97313395 GCF_024139225.1 Suncus etruscus | reverse complement strand
AACAAAACAAAAGCTATAACCATAAGCAGTAGAATTAGGAAATAGAATAAAGTAAAATTTGAGAAATTAAAGAAAACAGCCTAAGTTTTTCTACAGTTAATAAAATTTTGAAGTTCATGAAAAACATTAATTTTGCACAGTGATCAATGAAAAATGTCAACTCACTGAAATTCAAAATTAGAATTATTTCTTATGATATCTATTTTCACTTGAGAAAAATTTCAAGTGCATTTAGTAAATACAAATAAGAGAATATGAAACAGTCGTTTAAAAGCTATCAGATTAAAAAGATAGGTAACCTTCTATATAAACAAATTTAATTATTACATAGTTATCCCTGGCTCTTGGGTCACCCCTGGCAGGGTTCAGGAGAACTTATATGGGCTGGGGGGTGGGGCCATGGGTGGAACCCAGGTCTGCCACTTGCAAAACAATCTATCTGCTTTACTATGCCCTGGCCCCTAAAAATATTTATTTTTGTTAAAGGTAACCAAGATGGGTAGACTGCCCTTGTCCCTGCACTAATTTTTCAGGGAAAAGAGGACGGATAAGAAATAAACCATAGAGGGGGGGATAAAAAAAGAAATAAACCATAGTACCCTAAAAATGATAAATCCCAATAAGCATGCAAAGTCTTCCTCTGACGAAAGACAGCTATACAGAAGACTGCTAGAAACAGAAAGAGCTAGGACAGTGCTGGCTATTTAATGAAAGTAAATACTGTGCTACACATGTTGACATTCAGCTTATAAAAAAAAAATACTACCTGAGAGTGGGGGCATCTCCTTTACTTCCATATGTGTATTCTCCTATTTCTGGGAGACCTGGCAGCAAAGAACACACCCCATATAAGCCATAGTATTAGTAATAGTGCTTTGAATTTCTAGACTGCACAGCCACAAAAACTTAATTATCCCAAAGGAACATACCAATGTAGATTCCAATGTGTAGCTGAGGTCACTCAATATTCAGAAACGAATGAAATAACAGTATGGCTAGCTAGCAATAAGAGTTTACTAAACCTCTGTCAATGACTTAATGACCTCACTTGATCAAAATACAATAATTTCCAATACAATAAAATAAAATAATTTTCAAAAGTTTGCTTGCCACTGTACATTTTTTCCCTTTTTTGCCTTCTCTTCCTTTTACTTTTATTTTTCTATCTAGTCTTTTAAAATTAACCTTGCTCTCACTTACCTGGAAACATGTGTATTACAATTAATTATGTCAACAATGTAATGCATATAAGTAAAAAGGAGAGAGACTTTTCAAGCTTGTTAATAATATAATCATTAAAGGGATGTTTAAGATCATGTAGATACAGAAAACTTTTAGGACCATTGCTGGTTAAAGGATGATGGGGAAACATCCCACCAGCCAGGCTTATGAACTCTTAAGATCAGTTTTAAAAATAGACATCATTGAGATGCTTCTTCACCATGACCTTTTCAACCCCATTCTCAATACCCTCATTTGCTTATGGACTATACTTGGATTGTGGATGAAGGATTTGTGGGTCAAACTGTTACCCCGGGGATCCTTTGCCTAAACTTTTACTTATGTGATTTGTTTGCAACTTCTGATTATGCACCACAAGATCTCCTCACACAGTTTATTCAGGCTCGTGTAAGTGTAGCTAAGTATTTATGCTGTTGGCTCCAGACTTGAGACCCAACCCACAAAGACCTCTAGGAGAGAAGTCAGTAATGCTAATGCAGGGGTGTTTATTACCAGCATGCTGGGGGCTGCACCTCTCCAGGTGGCAATGACCCAGATGGGACTTGCAAGTCCTTTAACAGGGCTGCTGGGGCTTCAAGCTAGTGGTAAAACTATTGATTTTTTGTACATGTTGAGTTAGCCAGGTTTAAACTAGTTGGCTGAAGTAGAGGAGGGGTTCATGTGCCTACTGAATACGCTCAACCTTGAAGTGCAGTTACATAAGGTTTATGGCCCACAGGTCCACAGGTGGTGTGAGTTTATCTAACTGTCCTGGTGTATGCTCTCCAAGTTCCTGGAACTGACTGTTCTAGTCTAGTCCCTTCTACCACATATCTGAGACCTGTCTAAAGAAAAGCATGGTTACAGAAGTGAAATAACAGCAATTACTTCTAAACTTACATTCCCTTCTACCAATACTAAGGTCCCAGTATGTGCCAATAGGCAAGGACAGGGGATGAGGGACATCAAGGAGAGTCAGGACCAAGAGAAGAGGAAGAAATGTCAAGTGTGGAGCGGAAGGGACTCCATTTTGTCAAACTAAAGTTAAGTTTCCATTTAAGGCTAATAAGACTAAGTTCCATTTAAGGGCAAAGTTCTATCCTAACAATATGATGTAGACACCAAGGCCCTATAAACTATAATATACCACCCTAGATATCTAGTCAGTAAAAGACAAGATAAAACATGCTAGAAACACCCTAGACAACAGCCAATAAAATTAAAGGTCAAAACTTCCTGCTTCTAGCCCTATATAACATGGCTTGTGACCATCTGGAAGGAAGGGGGGGCACCTCCTTTTAGAGGTGGCCCTGATAGGTCAGTTTTAGCTTGTTGGTAAATAGAATAAAGCTTTGTTTTGCTTTATTTCAATTGTTTGGTCTTGTTCTTTGACTCAGACCCTAATAGGCTAAAGACAACAGGATAGAAATTGGGAAGAAACTCTCAGAGCCTAACAGATCAAAACATCTTATTTTTTTCCTTATACAGCAAAACATCTTGTTTTTCTTCCTAGATAGAGCCATGTCCTGTTTTTTTTTATTTTATACAGAGTATACATATTAGTTTCCCTTAAACAGAGCACCAATACAGTTTTTCTTCTTACCTAATTGCACCTTGTTTTACTACCGTTCCTGTTTCCTCCTAACCTGATTAGCTGATATATAAATATTATAAATATATAATCTATATAAATATTATAAATATCTCTTCCCTACCTAAAAATAAAAAAGTGGTTGGAGTTATTTTTCACAAGTGACCTGTGGATTGGTTTTGAATCTTTAACTTTCTACTCACCTAAGATTTGACTTCATCAGCTTCACTTACAGGGAATGATTCACTAATAAATTCTTCATTAAAAGAAAATATATTTTACATACACACAAACATAAAAGCCCAAAACTCATTTTCATCCCATCACACTGGTGATGCAACATTTTGAGGTGACTTTTTATTTCTGGGGTCCTGTTACCAAAGGATGGTCTGTTCACTCCACCTTTAATTTCAGTTACCCAGAAACCTAAAACTAAAGTAATGGGAAGACATTAGGTAAAGTGAATTAAATATCTGTGAATGTGTATCTATGTGTATATAAAGCGTCTCTTATAGAAGCAGACCTGTGGGAGGCAAATGGGGGCGGACAGGCTTTGGTGGAAAAAAGGAACACTGATGAAGGGATTGGTGTTGAAACATTGAATACCTGAAATATAACCATAAATAACTTTATAATTTCATGGTGACTATATAAAAAATAAAAATTTTAAAAATTAAAAGAAGAGTCTTTTATCAGAATTTTGTCTGGACTCAAACAAACCAATATAACAGCCTCTTCTAAGACCTAGTGCTCAGAAGTAGATAAACTATACCTTGAGTAGCCCTAGAGGTAACTACCTTTGTTCCCTGGAATTGACCAACTCTGGGTGTACTTGAGAGGAACATCCTTCTTTTCTTATTTCTGCTCTACATCTCTCCTACTTCCTACCCTCACCTCCCCTTTTACTTCCAACTTCTATGTTCTAATCTCATCTTTAGGGGTATAGACCTTGCCTAGTCTTCTTTTTGTTTGTATGTTTGTTTGTGCTCAAGGCTTTCTTCTGGCAGTGCATGGGGACTCATATAGTGCTGGGTATCAAACAGCCCAGTTGTGTACAAGGAAATACCTTTTGTTGGCTCTGGCCCCAACTTTTCTTGTTCAGAAAAGAAAAAATTCACTGCCCTAATCATTACACCCACAACAGTATGAAATTTGCCATTTCTAGATTTGTTTGAGTGACTCAGAAACTCTGTAGCAGCTATAGGTCAGGTCACTCTCATAGTACATTTCAAAAGAAGGTTCTGAGCCAGCTATAAGTGGGATAGGAACGTGTTTAAAGACGGTTTTTAGGAGTGGATAAACAATACAGCAGACAGAGTGTTTGCTTTGCATGTGGCCAACCCAGGTTCTATTCCTGGCATCCTATACAGTCACCTGAGTCTCATCAGTTGTGATCCCTGAGCACAGAGTTAGTAAGCCCTGAGCATAGCTGATTGTGGTCCTCCTCCCACTTAAAAAAAAAAAAAAAACAGGTTCTCTCAATACTTAGATGCTTCAACTTTATCAGGGGAACTTATAGCAGCTGCACCTTTTGAGATAGTCTCCCCCACTAGTAACTCTAATTCAGTTGTTTCAGTAACTGAAAAAACAAAAGGATTTCTAAATTTATTTACTGTTGGCTAGAGCCTATGTACCAATTTCAGTGCTAAGTTCACCACAAACACATCTCTTTTTGTTTACTCTTAATCTGCTGTGCAGCTCTTATTGAGAGCATCAAGAAAACAAGGAGATCAATGTTTTGAAGCAGTTGAGTAATGAGTTTGCTCACCTCTGAGGTGAGAATCTTATACTTCTGGTTACTATTTTCTATTATATCTCTAAATCTACTGAACTGAATTTAAATTAGACTTGCCATGGTTAAAGTTATGGTTCAAATGTTTATGAAACAAAAACTAATCAGCATGTAAGGGCATGCTAATGAAAGGGCCCAGCCTGACATAGGCCTGGCTTATTACCATCCGTTTTATGTCTTACTTCTCACATTTTCTTGAAGACCGGGCTAGCTTGAGAAATGGTACAAACTATTATCTATATATGCTCTCCACATTCGTACACTCAGAAAGAGCCTTGTCAAGTCCAGCCTTGTACCATTTGAATTATATTGCTTGTGTTATTTGAATTATGTATCACTTGTTATCTGCTTCCTGGGGCTGAATGTCTGGCCCTGATGCATGAACATGCTGATGATGGCTATATAAACTCTGAAACCCCTAGACTCGGGGCTGAGCCGAAACCTGTTGCTAGAGGAGAGGTTTGACCCCAGCATGCATTTTCTAACCCTTCTTGTAAAGAATCTAAGCATTTTCTAACCCTCCTTCTAAAGAATCTAAGTACCCACCTACCTTGTAAGAAAACCATTTCTAGGCATAAAAGAATCACTTTCTCCTTGGACCTTCCCCTCCTGTACAAGAATTATTGCAGACTTCCTTATACATATTTCTTATATCTAAAATAAAGATGTCTTAGAGCAGGGGTCTCAAAGGCAATTTACCTGGGGGCCGCAGGAGGCAAAGTCAGGGTGAGGCAGGGCTGCATAAGGGATTTCACAAAAACAAAAGTCCTCAAACGTCATTATTAACAGTTTCAATTATTTCTTCTGAATATGAATAGAACATTGAGTGAAGATCATGAACAGTTCTTCTGAACATGGCATCTTTTGCCTATTTCTTGCTGCCAGAGACTTGACAGCACTTCTTCTCACAAATCTGAACCACATTTGGCTTTAGAGAGGAAGCAGTTGAGACCCTCAGTATGGCTTGAAGATGATCATCATTAAGTCTAGACCTGTACTTTGACTTATTGAAGTTCAATGTGGAGAATAACTTTTCACACATATATGTGCTCCCGAAAAGGCACAGGGTGCGCTTGAACATTAGGGAAAGCTCAGGGAAGCTGGGGGGCAATTCTCTGAAAAATTGCCTATGCATGTCTGCTTTTCCACTAATCTCCCAGAACTTGGCTTTGAGATCAGAGTTGCATTGCAGGTCAATGAGCTCCATTTGAAGCACAGGAGGGGCATCTTGCACATCAAAGGAAAAGGGGTCCACAAAAATTTGGAAAGTGGCTCTGTGCTTTTTGAAGTCTGCAAAGCTGTAATCAAGTTTCTTCTCTAGCCTAAAAATAGCATCAACATATTTCTCACCACCAAATGGTATGCCTGCATCCACAAGTTTTTTGCATGCTCTTAAATGGCAAAGGTTTGTCTGAGAGAGCTGGGATTTCCATAACACAAGTTTTGTGGAGAATGCTCTCACATTGTCATAGGCAGCACTGATAAGCTGCCTTGGGTCTTGTAACATCTTGTTTAGTACATTCAGCTTCTGTGTGATGTCAACAAGAAAAGCTAAGTCTATGAGCCATTTGTGATCGCTTAACTCAGAAACAGCATTCCCTTCCTTCTCTATGAAGGCTTTCCCTTCTTCTCTCAACTCAAAAAATCTTTTCAGGACATTTCCCCTGCTGAGCCAATGTACCTTGGTGAAATAGAGCACATCTCCATATTCTGACTACATTTCCTCTAAAAAAGCATGGGACCTCCTGTGCTTTAAGTCCCTGGGTCTGATTTGGTTGATGCATTTCACAAAAACAGACATCACACTGTCACATAGCAGGCATTTACTGCAAAGGGCCTGCTGATGGATAATGCAGTAAATAGCCATGGCCTTCTCTACACCCTCCTTTTCAAGTTTTTTTTTGAACAAGCGCCACCAGTCCATTTTTCCTCCCTGTCATCAATGGCGCTCCATCGGTTATTATTCCAACAAACCTCTTCCATGGCAAACCTGCATTCTCAATGGCATCACACAGATGCCGAAATATCTCATTAGTGGTGGTCGCGCCATGCATTGGAATTATTGTGAGCAGCTCCTCTGTCAATTCAAAATTACAATCAACACCACGGACATAAATTGTGAGCTGCACAGTGTCTGTTATATCTGTGCCCTCGACAAGAGCAACTGAGTATGCATTGAAACATTTGGCTTTCTCACACAGTTGATGATAAATGTCACTTGACATGTCAGAAATGCGCTCTGCCACAGTGTTGGCAGAAAGGCTGATTTTGCTAAACTGACCTTTCTTTTCCAGACAGATAATACTTGCAGCCTGTAACATGCATTTTTTTTTAAACTAACTCTCCTTCAGTGCATGGTTTCCATGCCTTATCAATCATCTCATTAACCATGTAACTAACTTTGACTGATGCAACATTCTCTTTGGTTGCTTTCTTGAAGAAATCTTGTTGCCTCATTAGACATGCTTTAAGACTGGCAACCTGCTTAGCTCTCTTATTTCCTTGATATTTTGCACATTCCTCAGCATGTTTAGTGGAATAATGGCGTTTCAAGTTGTTTTCCTTGTGCACTGCAACTTTCTCTGAGCAAATAAGACATGTGAGGATGCCCCTGTGCTCAACAAAGAAATACTGCGTCTCCCACTTTTCCTAAAATTGTCTGTGCTCGTCATCAATCTTTCTCTTCACTGCAGGTTTTGATGAAGTCATGATGAAGGTATGACAAAATTTAATTCTGTAATAAACTTCTCTCCCTTCTCTCCCTTAGGCCTCTGATAATGCAAGGGACAGTGGGCAGGAGCAACACAAATGATGTCTGTGCTAGGTGCAAAGTATTTGCAATTATTCGCTTACTGAATTTGCAATAAAAAATCGCATTAGTAAGAAAAAATCGCAAAAAATCGCATTAAAATTTGCATATCCCGAACGGAACTGCTCGGGGTATGCAAATGTTTAATGCAATTTTTTTCTTACTAATGTGATTTTTATTGAAATTATTCGGTAAGCGAATAATCACGAATACTGTGATATTTGAAGGCCAGCCACAGGCCACAAAATGTTGTACGGAGGACTGCAAACAGCCTGCGGGCCGCGAGTTTGAGACCCCTGTCTTAGAGCATAATTGTTAGAATTTCTTCTAGATTCATATTGCTATCTCTCAAGAGCAGTAGGGTCATCTCAATATACTTTTCCATATAATTAACCTAAAGTGGATATAAACTAATATGGGTAATTTAGGTTTATTATTATTTTAATGGTTCTATTTTTCTATATAAAAGAAGCTCACAAATAACACTGATTGCTACATTTTTCCAAGGGTTATTATATACTTTTTGATAATACTACAAAAATAAACCCTAAGTATTGTATCTACCATTATACTTAACATGTTTTGAAGTGTAACTGTTGAGTCCAAGACCAAAGTCTCTTACTAATCTCACTAATAGCAAAAAACACAGAAGTGTATCAAGATTCTTATCAATGAGAAGAAATCTCTTTTCAGTTACAAAGACCATGTAAAAATAATCATTGTAATAGCAGTTATAAGAACCTGGTTTATTTTTTGTTTGTTTATTTGTTTGTTTTGTTAACTGGTGGGAAATGGTGTCTATAAGTTTAAATGTTTTGCATTGGGAAGTGGTTAATGCTCAATAACTGCCACAAAGCACACATATGGGCTCTCACCCATGTAAGTAGAACCCAGGAAACCTCAGGTTTACCTCATCCTTTTCTACCCACTACAGAATTTTTTGGATATTGTTGCTAACAACAGAGAGACAAAGGAGAAAACCCAAAATGGAAATTATGTCAAGAAATTAGTCAAGGTCTACACCTTCTTCTATATATTATAATTCTATATTAATTTAGGGAGTTGATTTTTGGACACTCACAAATACTAGGTATATTTATAAATACAATTTCTAAGCTTCGACTAATTAAATATAATAAATATATAAGTATCTCTGGGGGGAAGGTAAGCAGAAACTTTTGCGTAGTTTTGTTAAACATTAAAAAGTTAAGTTAAACCTAAAAGAAAGGCAACAATCACTGACAAGGGGAAATGTGTGGGAAAAGACAGTGCTAAGCTTGTAAATGGGAAAATAATACCAAAATCACTATAGGCAGAGTTGTAAAAACCATTCCCAATGCACTGAAAAGACTCAATGATATATAAACAATACCTTTGTAAAAAAAAAAAAAAAAAACAGCTCAAGCACACAGATCTATAGATGATACCTTGGAGTTTCAGTGTCCAATACCAGAGTGATTCCTATCATCACCATTCTCTTCCACCTTAGGGTTATCATAATTGGTGGGGTGATTAGAAATGCAGATGAACAGCTCACAAGTGTAACATACCCCTCACAAAGAAGTATCCAGTTCCCGATGTCAAAAGTACTGAGGTTAGAAGGATACCCTGCTCTGTTGGCATTGTTCAGAATGACCCAAATAATTGAGAATTATTTTGAAATAAGTACAGGGACAGCCAGGTCACAGACATTGCAAGTTAGAGATGTCACCGAATACTCAAGACAAATCTGCCTAAAAGCAAACTGAGACCCTGGTATAAAGCATCATAATACATATTACACTGGCCAATGGCAGGTTAGCTATAGATACAATCTTCCTTTGACATGATGCCTCTTTTTCTAGATTGCCTTAATGGCCATCAAAACTCCATGCTACTATTTTCTACACAAAGTAATATCTTCTGTGCTGTTTTCCTTTTTGTTCCCAGTCAAAGCTAATCACTGGGAACCAAAATTTTGTGAACAAAATCTTGTGAACAAAGAGAATCTCAAGGTCAAAAGAAGAGAAGTGGAGCTTTCACTAAAGGAACAGTAGCCAAAAAGGTCAATTTAAAGGACCTAGGGGAGAATAAATGTTGCATGTTACATGTTACACATTAGCATTTACGGAGTCTATAGTTATTCCCATGGCATTATACTTTAAGGGTGGAGAAATCCTGTATCTCTTAGGCCAAGGGAATTCCCTTTCTAATTTACCCAATATAAATATTGGGTGCCTATGTAAAAATAAATAAAAGCACAAAATAAGATTTTTTTTTAAATTTTGATCATATTAGCTTACATATCTTTCACAGTAGTATTTTAGGTACATATTAACATTGAATCAGGGGAATAGCCATCACCAAATTTGTCCTCCCCCATGCCTGTTCCCTTCCTGCAACCCATATCCCCCACTATCACCCCCCCCAGTTGCTAGAGTAGGTGGTCCCCTCTTTGTCTAGCTTACTATTAGTGATCACATATCTATTTGGTCCTGGTACCCACCCTTGTTTCCCCCTCTATTTGAGAGGCGGAGCTTGATAATTCAAGTTATGTGGTTTTGTTTGAAGGAAAGAAAAGCAATAGAATGGAGTAAAAAAAAAAGAAAAAATTAAAAAATTTAAAAAATCAAAAAAATCAAATAAGCTGAAAATGGGCAGAATCCTTCTAGAGGCTTTCAATCTCAGCTTGGGAGAGGACATGAAAAAGGTAATTGAAACACCATATCAATACAGAAAGAAATATTAAATTAAAATAATATTTTTATTGTTGTTGTTTGCTTTTTGTGCTGTGTGTGTATGCGTGCTTTGTTTTGTTTTTATTTAGGGGCCATGGTTATTGTTTGTTGTCTTTGTTGCTGTAGTGTTTTTCAGGGTTTTTTTTATTTGATTTTTTATATTGTATGCTTTTTTCTTTTTCCCTTTCTTAAAGACTCTTCCCATTTTTGTGCTTGTTTAATTTTTGCCCCCTCTTTCTTCTTCTTTCCTTCAAACAGAACCACATAACTTGAACCATCTTGTTCTGTCTCATAAATTGAGGGGAAAATAATGGAGGGTACCAAGACCAAACAGTCATATGAACATTGAGTAAAAATAAAAAATGATCAGATTTACACACCAAATCCAAAGCCAATGACAACAGAATCGATACCCAATTTACAACAAACTAGACACAGAGGGGACCACTTATACTAGCAGCCCAGAGGGCAAAGGAGGGGGATATGGGATCCATGCTTGGAACAGGTATGGAAGGAGGACAACATTGGTGGTGGGAATGCCCCTGATTCAACGTCACTATTACCTAAATTATTACTGTGAAAGAGTTGTAATCCACTTTGCTCAAAATAAAAATTATTTTAAAAAAAGGTCAATTAATTTTTTTTTCGACAGATAAATGATAGCATTTCTGTAAGAAGCAAGCCATGGTCATCTAAGAGAATAAAATGCCAGTGAAAAAATAGGATATTTTTTTTTAGGCAAAGTTAATGAGTTAAAGAAAAAAAAAACAGGGCCTTGAGAGATAATACTGGGGTTAAGACATTTGCCTTGCATATGACGCATCCCAATTAAGTTCCTAGCACTACTTGGATCCACATGTATCACCAGGGGCTCTCATCCTGTGGGCTCCCAGACATTGTCAAAATGGCCACAGTGATTCCAAACTGCTGGACCAGGGAAACATCATTCCCTCAGGCCCTGGATAGAAATCACTGGGAGGAAAGAGCCTTGGGGTCTTCTGAGCACACTACTTAGGAATATCTCCTAAAATTAGTACAAATCAATAGAAAATTAAATACATAGGATAATAATATCACAAAAGTTTTCAGACAACTAATACAGGATAGGGAAAAGCATATAAAATATGTATCCATGCAACTTGCTTATGATTACAATATTGATACTGTACAGGAATCAAATGAAAATAAAATCTGAGTCAATCTTCAGTCCATTAGATACTATAACAAAAGAAAGATCATTATATCTCATCTGAGCTAAAGGAGATGGAAGAATGGCATGCCCCAATAATTAATTATAAAAATAATTCACAGGTATGGAAAGAAAAATTATTTGGGATGACACATATATTTTCCATCCATAATCATATCCACAAATTCAAGTACAGAAGTATTAGTTCTAAGGAGAGGTGAGAGGTGAGTTTATAACTCAACTGACAATTAGCTTCTTTATGACAATGTCTAGACACTTTCTAAACCATCAAAGAAGTTTCTAAGCTTTGTCATGAAACTTCAGAGCCTCTTTTTCCTGCCAGTCTAGAAAAAGTTGATGCAATTTAGTTTTAGGCATTTGGATATTGCCCTTGAAGTGATCATCTTTCCTACTGGTTATGACTCTAGGGGCAGATGGTACTTCCAAAAGATTCCATAACTTAAAGTGGCTCATTATGCTACTCTAATGAACCAGTCTTCTTAATTGGAATCTTTTGATCAATATGAAAATAAATCTTTAAGGTCAAATATATTTAAGCAATTGTTAAAAGACTACCCCGCAAGAAAGAGATTAAAATGAGTCAACTTGGGGCCGGAGAGATAGCACAGCGGTAAGGCGTTTGTCTTGCTTGGAGAAGACGGTGGTTCGAATCCTGGCATCCCATATGGTCCCCCGAGCCTGCCGGGGGTGATTTCTGAGCGTGGAGCCAGGAGTATCCCCTGAGTGCTGCTGGGTGTTACCCCCCAAAAAAGAAAAACAAAAACAAACAAAAAATAAGATGAGTCAACTTTTAAAATTTAGTACGTCTATTTATTTTTCTTTTATATTTTCATTCTGATTTCCATGGAAGTAGTTTAGTATCTCTCAGAAAACTGTGTATGATGGAAAATGTGAGTCTCTTCCTAAACACTTTGACTTTTCCTGAGAATTGTACTCTATTGGTTAGGAACACCACTTAATTCTATGTTCTGCTTAGGTCCTTCAAATACAGTGGAAGTTCAGTCCATTTTTATTAATCAATTTCTGTGGCATTTGCACAGAATGATCATAATGGCATGGCTGTACTAGGATATACATTATGTAAGGTTAGCGTGATATGTTTTAACCTATTTTCAAACTTATTTAGAGTGTACTTACCCGCATATCTGATATAACAGATATGTGCTTTGAAAGAAGCCAGAGGAGGAAAAATAGATGGCCATATTAATGATCATAATGTGTCCTTAGATTGTTTTTCTATTTCAGGGGGCTTAAAGGATGTATCTGAAAGGTCACTGATTAGTCCAAGTCTACATCAGCTTTTGGAACACGCTGAGAAAAATAACAATCAATGAAGTTTTACCATGATGATAAAGTAAAACAGGGAGATATGGATTTTAGATAATGTTCTACATTAGGATGCTTTCAAATGTAACAAAATGGCACCTTAATAGCACACTATGGACATGTTTCATTGGTATTTTTCACAGACTTGATTTCTAGATTAAATGTCTATTCTACATTAAAGTGTAAATTAATTTGAATAAAATTTCAGCACAAAATCACATTGAATAAATTGTACAGGAAAAAGGTTTTATGTTGGAGACTGTATATTCAATGCCCTAAACATTTAAAATTCAAGAATCTCCTGTTTTAGTCTAACATAATGTCAAGAAACAATTTGATCATTGTAAGCAGCACCTGTGTTTATAAAGTTCAGACTACAAGCTTACACAATTCTTGCTTATTTTGACCTAAATATGAACTCTATACCCTATTAACTCCCTTTTATGCTCTTTTTTCATGTCCAAAACTATGAATTTAAGAGCTCCCACTTTATAGATCAGCAGACATGGATCATGGCCTAGCCAATAGCTGTTCTGCTTTGTTAAATAAATGCTGTTTGGGGGGGCAGATCAAGAGTACAGTGGTTAGGGAGTCTGCCTTGTAAGCAGATGACCTGAGTTTGATCCACAGCATCCCATCTGGTCCCCCAAGCCAGTCAGGAATGATACTATAGTGCATACTCAGAAGTGAGCCCTGAGAACTGCCAGATGATGCCCCAAAACAAACAAACAACAAAGAACAAAGGAACAAAAATGTTTTTGTTCAGATGTGAGTTGGCCATATGATTCAAAGAAACTTGGGTTTAATCTACTGTCCTTGCTATTCTCTCACCTCAGATGAATCAATTCAAATTAGTCATGGGGAGTACCATTGTCTTTCATTTAAGTGCATTAGGTTTGGATATGAGACACAATACTGGTCAGTGAAAAATGAGATAAAGCCAATGCAGGGGATCCTCAAACAATTTCCATATTTTATTTTTCTGGAAGCTGATATCTGCATGGACAGTGGAGCTACAAGAGCATCCAGTCTATCAGGACAAAAAAACCAACTTAGAGAACAGAGCAGAATGAATGAAAGAAAACATATCACTCACGATAGCACTGATGCTAAATTTGCTTATCCAGTGTAGCAGTGTTAGTCAATATACCACCATCCTGGTGTAGTGAACACTGGATAGAAGGAATCTACTTTCTTCAGGACAAAGCACCCAATTCTTCAGCTATCAGTAGCAGGTCTTTTCCAGATAATATCTTCTTCAGAAGTTACTCCAAAAATATTTTTTCTCTAGAAGAATCTGTATCCAAAAATTGATTCACATGAAAGAGAAAAGACCAGACTGCCTTTTTCATGAAGGATAATCCTAAGACCATCCAATCACTGGACTTTTCCGTAGATAAGCCACCATCTTCACTGTAATAGCATTGTGGTGTGCCTTCTTCTTCTCTCCAATTCTGCTTCTTCCACTTATTTACATGATTGTGCATAACCACACTCTCCAGTAAACTGCACACAAAACTCTGAGCATATTCCATAGAATCCAGCATATGTAGCCTAAATCTGAAACAATAAATTACTTGAGTATTTTTATAATTTTTATAATTTTGCCACCAAAAAGACTGTATTCTTAAATAAAATATCCTATATTCTAGGATAGCCTATATTCTATATTTTTATTTTCCTTCTTCCTTTTCCCAGATTCCTTACATAAATAGAATTATACACTTATAGGCATTTGTTTCATTTTAAGGCCACATCTGGCTGTTTTCAGGGCTAACTTCTGTGCTGAGAGATATGTACTGAGAGATAAGTACTGGGCTTGGGAAACTATATAGGGTGCTGGGGATCAAATCCAGGCCAGCTGCATGCAGGGCAAGTACTTTCCCTTTTTGCAGATAATCTGCCTTTACATAGCTGATCTTAAGAATTTCCTTAGCTCCTTGATTTTATACTTTATTATTTATGTAGGTACATATTTAAATTATATAACTTTATCTGTATTATCTGTATATTGATGCGCTTCTTGATTTCAATTCTCTTTCCCCTATCTGTTGCGATGCTTGTAAGTCACACACATTTGGTTATGGTGTGCACTCTTGGCTTCTGTGCTCATGCACTTGATGGCAGTAAGCAGTGATGGCACAATTTACTTTATTGTGGTGCAATGAAGGCCAAAATTTGGATTAAACTTGCAACCTTACACTTGCAGGGCAGATACTTTCCCATTGCGTTCTCTCAGAAGTCCTTGATTCCTTCTTGCCTAGCTACAGTGCCATGCTGTACTTTTCAAACACAGTCTCGACTGAGACTTCTACATGCTGCTTACTGCTCCAGGTCTTCCCATGGAACTATTGCTCACTGTGTTCTGAACTCTGAAAAAAGACCAGATCTTCAGAGAGAATTTTCTCTCACCAAAATCACTCTCCTCTCTTGATCTGCTTACCACTTTTTTTCTTATCACATTTTTACTATTCATCATAATAATTTGTTATTTGCTTACTTGTATGTAGAAGATGAAGCAAATTTTGTTATATTGCTGGAGCCAGAAATTTACCACAGAAGGTGGATCTTGCACATGGGTGACCCCTATATAATTCCCTAGCCCTTCCAGAAGTAATCTTTGAGTGTAAAACCAGGAGTAAGCATTGAACACCACCAATGTTTGGACTTAAGACAAAACACACACACACAACACCATTTATTGTTACATATGCAGACCCTACTAATTGGCATGGAGAAAAACTAATCTTTGTTGAATGAGTAATTTTTCACCTATCAGCTTTGTCTATTCCAAACACTTGTTCTTCTTGGCTTCACAAGGATACAATATGGTTTGAGAGTCCTTATATTGCACTCATTTTATCTCTTGGTAACCCAAAGGATGTCAGTAAAATTTTCATTCTTTTGTTTTTGTTCTTGGGTCACACCCATTGGTACTCAAGGGTTATTTCTGGCTCTCAGAAATCTCTCCTGGCAAGCTCTGGGGACCATATGGGATGCTGAGGATCAAACCTGGCTTGGCTGTGTGCAAGGCAAATGACCTATACACTGTGTTATTGCTCTGACCCCAATTTTCAGTCCTTATTTCATCATCTGATATCCAGGAGTAGGGGTGTAATAATCTTATGCTGTCTTCACTTATTTATTTGTGATTAAGAAGTGTCTGCAAATAAAGACCCATCCAGAGGTAGAAGGGGGTTTCTAGGATTTCTCTAAACTCATCTTGTGCCTTAGTTTCCTCCTTCACACAATCTTTCTTTCTTGCTCTTTCCATGCTTGTCTCTTTCACAAGGAATTATTTAAAAAAGAAGAAATGAACTAGGAGTGAGAAATATAGTATATTGGATAGGGTGCGGCCAACCTGGATTAAATTCCTGGTATCCCATAGGGTCCCCAAGTGCTACAGGAGTAATTCCTGAATGTAGAGGAAGGAGTAACCTGTAAGCAATGAATGTAACCCAAAAAATGAAGAAAGAAGGGTAAGTAAAAGGGAAGAGGAAGAATAAAAAATAAAGAAGGAGGGGAGAAGGAGGAAAAGGAGAAGGAGAAGAGATTCTGAATTAAACTAGATAGAAGAAGGGGAAGAAGAAAGAGGAGACCATGGAGGAGAGGAGATTCT
This sequence comes from Suncus etruscus, assembly GCF_024139225.1. NCBI lineage: Eukaryota > Metazoa > Chordata > Mammalia > Eulipotyphla > Soricidae > Suncus > Suncus etruscus. Next base: position 97,297,110 of record NC_064857.1, on the reverse strand, counting down.
GAAGAAAACTAGAAAAGAAATAGGAGGAAGAGAAATAGAAAAGAAGAGGAAGAAAAGGAAAAAAGAAGCAGCAAAGGAGGAGGATAAGAGATTCTAAAGAAAACTAGATTGAAGAAGAAAAAGAAAAGAAAAAGATATTCTGAAGAAAACTAGATAAGAAGGAGAAAAGAAGGAGGAGAAGGAAGAGGAGGGACAAAGAAGAAAGAAGAAAAAATAGTAGTAGTAGTAGTAGTAGTTGTGGTAGTAGTAGTAGTAGTAGTAGTAGTAGTAGTAGTAGTAGTAGAAGTTGTTCTGAAGAAAACTAGATTCTTGTTTCTTGTTCTTCCAAAGACTGACCATTCTCCCTTTAATACAGGTGTGGCGAACAAGTTTGACACAAAGAGCCAAAATTTTAAACTGTGAGTGTCAAAGAGCCACACCATGCAGTGACCTGCCAAAACAGACAAACACTCACACAAAAGCATCTAATTTTAACAATAATCTATTAAACACATATTGCATTTTGCCATTTTGAGTGAGAGTCAAAATCCTGCAGTGATGGTGAGGGTGAGCTGCATCCTCCACACTAAGAACTAATGGCCAGATGTGACCCAACATGTGACACAGGGGTCCCCCGCTTGCTGGCCCGTGCAGTTGTTTCCGAGGAATGGGAGATGGGACTCCACGCTCGAAGATCTCTCCTCAGAGGTCCCTCCTCAGAAGCAGCAGAACAAAATCCAAACTTGGCAAAGAGCCACAGTATACAAAATCATGATAAGAGGCAAAGAGCCGCATTCATTTTGGCCGGGAGCCAAGTGTTCGCTACCCCTGCTTTAATATAAACATCCAGGGCCACAGTCAACACTAAGCACACACACAGCCATGCATACTTTCATAGTGCATCTTTTATTTAATTCTCAGACTATTTTGCAGCCTTTTCCTTTTCCCTTTTCTACATACTAGCAGCACTTGAGTTTTCTTTTTTTCTGTCATTTAACTGAAGTAGAAAAATTAAGGTGCCCTCTGGGATTACAGAAGAAGAAAAATTCTCATGAACGTTTTAGCCTATCATGTAGCCTGTGGGAAAGATGGCAGAGCCAGAGAGAGAGAGAGAGAGTAAGGCAGAGCTCTAACTTGGAAATAACACTGAGTTTCAAGTTGCTAGGAGAACTTTTAGTTATTTGTTTATTTACTTGTAGATAGAACTTAGGTGTACTGCATGCAAGGTATGTGCTTTACCACTGAGCTGCATGTCCCACCAAAAATAATTCTGCCCCACCCCACTTTATCAAAATCAGATTACCTTGTCACATAAGGGTGCATGGCATGGAAGTCCGATTTGGGCTTGTCAGAAAAGAGACGTAAGCCACTCAATCTTCCAGGCCCTCAAGCTGCTAGGAAAGGATATGGGAACAGTGCACTCTGGAGAAACAGGACCATTGTCTTCAGCTCCACTCATGGCAACCTTCTGGAAAATAATGGTGTCACAAGCAGCCGATTAGGACAACAATCAAAAGGGCAGATGGGAAATTCCTCACATCTCTGACTCATAGAATGGTGGATGGAAACAGGCCCTTCCGCCTTTGTGACCAGCCAGAAAATTCAATTCTCAAGATGAAAATGGGTACCAAGTGATTTCTCATCTCATGAGATGACATTATTTTTGAAGCAGCGTGGTTTACAATACAATGAATGATGGAGTTTCATGCCTTACAATCTTCCAATACCATACCATCCACCATTGATAAAATGACATTCGTATCACCTCCCAAGTGAAGGAAGAGAGATCAGTAAGCTTCATATCTGTTGCTTTTTAAGCTGACTTTGAACATCTTCCATCATTTATTTGCCATTCCATTCCGTATTTCAAGGACAAATAGTCACAATGTTGTCTCTAAAATCCATACTCAATGAGATACTGGTTATGTTACCCTTTTCTTCTTCTTTTATTCATATTTGCCAATCAACACATCAATTATTTCTGAAAACCTGCAGTGGGTCTCATATGTCCCAGACTCTATTGATATCAACTTTGAAAATGTTATTTTTTTACAACTAGAAGGACATTCATTTAGAATAAAGGAAGATTCTGTATTTTTAATTACACAGATTGTACATTGTCATACAAGAACAGTATTTCTCCCTGGGAATAAATCCTTACAATGAATTCTTATTGCCTTGTGATTACTTGCTCTGTAAGAAGGTATATGTACAGCTATCACAAAATGTCTGTTCCTCCTTGCATCTTCTTCTTCCAGGTACCCTTGACCAGGTCCTAGAACACCATTGCTGACTAAGAAGGGAGGCCTTACTTGGTTGAGGCCAGGAGCAGTTTGCCTTATGGTTTATTCTTTCTTTGTATCAAGGTATAGTTGAAATAACAAGTCATTATTTTGCTATTACAATGTCAAAACTAATACCCATGTGACAATGGAGTACTTTGGTAGAGTTCTGAGGGTAGTATGTTCTATTCAGTAATTAGCAAACAAATTCTAAACATTCAGAGGGCAGGTAACATCCTTGCTGCAAAGCACTAAGTCAATTCACAGACTTTTTAAAGTTGAAAGGACCCATAATTCTAGATCACTCATTCTCAAGATAGTTAACAAACTTAGTTGAATGACACATTTCAGGGAAGCAGCCAATAAATGGTTAAATTAAGAAAATTTCATCTCTATAGTTTTTTTTTCTGGCATTTTAACTCCATTGTCTTTCAATGTGACACACATATATAATTGTTTTTAAGTTTGAATGCATATAAATGTGGCATTAAAAATACTATCTTAAATGTTTGGGGGCCGGGCGGTGGCACTCGAGGTAAGGTGCCTGCCTTACCTGCGCTAGCCTAGGAGACGGACCGCGGTTCAATCCCCCGGCGTCCCATATGGTCCCCCAAGCCAGGAGCGACTTCTGAGCGCATAGCCAGGAGTAACCCCTGAGCGTCACCGGGTGTGGCCCAAAAACCAAAAAAAAAAAAAAATGTTTGGTAGAATGGGACATCCTAAGGATGTGGAGAATTTATAGATTAATAACCTTGAGTTCTTTCATTTAAAAGGACATTTTATTCAAAAAACAGCCAACAATGATCTATGTCTTTATGAATTTTCTATGTTTTTTCTGGGTGAAAATTTTTTCTCATTACATTTAAAAAAAATTAAGCCCCCCATGGATCAAGAGAAATACTCCTCTTAAAGTTGTCAATAAACAAGATATAAGAATTAAATTTCAAGAAATATATTTTTGAGGGGATACACCCTACAGTGCTTCATGAGTTTCTCCTGGCAATTCTCTAACCCAGGTTTCACAAGCAAAGCAAGTGTCCTAGTTATTTAAACCCTCTCCCTGGTCCAATAAATTTAAATTTAAAAGAAAAATATACTTAGAAATCTGTGATTTAATAAGTAGATATCATATAGATCCATATCTAAAAGTAATGACAAGTTACCTGCGCATCTTACAGTTGAGACGGTAAGTTGATTCACCTATAAAATGGATCCTGAGTGGAGTCTGCGTATAGCTGAGATTAGGAATAGAGAGAAAGAGGATAAGCACAGAGGAAAAAATATGTCTAGTGATAAATTGGATTTTAGAGGAATTTTACGTTTTTAATTTAACATTTAACAACTACACACATGCATATTAATAATACTCAAGCTTTTAAAATAAAATATCAGAAAAAGCGCTCTTCAAGGGGTTAGCAGCCCTGTTAAGAGCATACACCCAGCATTTAGAATGTTGAATTTAGCAGAACCCTGCTGGAATTTTGCAGATACTTGGGCTTTTGTTTTTCCAAAACATGAGACTCAGTCCCCAGAAGTTATATCTCTGGATTCGTGAAAAGAACCTGCCGCCATGTTTATTTCTACTGGTAGATAAACAAAAAGATAAAGAATTTGAGAATACTCATCATACTCAAACAAGTCATCCTCTCTTTATACTAGCTCAAGAGACAAGTCTACAGTTAGGATGCAGAACATTTCAAATTACTCAACTCTGAAGTAAATGAGGCCCATTTGCAGTTCTCTACAATGTGCTTTGAAAGAAATGTTCTTTCTCCATTCCCTTAATGCTCCCTGAACATGTACATCACTCTCCACTACAACTCCCTTCCTTCACCCAGCCCTACAGACCCCCCTCCTTCACCTAGCCCTTCAGACCCACGCAAGCGTCCTTTTCATTTTCACTCAAAGCCTGAACTTGTAAACAGGTTTCTTGCACCCTGATTTGTAATCCTTTCCTCATTTTACACAACTGTCAGGAGCAACAGAGACCAATGTGGTGGGAGGCAGCCATGGTAGGTGGCTTGATAAAAGATGTCAGCATTCCCATTCCAACTGTGACACCGCTTTTCAATACACAAACTTATCACCACACTGAAATGTTCATTATGCCATTCAGAAGTAGAGGTCTAGTGTGACAATTTGCTGTTAAGTGCGTCTGTGATTATAAAGAGAAAATCAGTCACTTATTCTACTGGGATTGTTCATAAGACTGACAGACATGCTCAGTAAGGAGCGGAGAGCTTGCACCTGGTCAGGAAACTGCAAGATGAGACAACGGCTCCTCTGTTGCTAATAATTACGCCTTGGGTTTAATCACTAACTTTATGCTTGACAAAATGGAAGCCGAAGACTGGGGGAACGATGAAGCAATAGGTATTTAAATCATGGAACATTTTTTCGTTCAATTAGTATGGTGATGAGGCGCTCCATTTGTTAAAGATTCTAGCTGATGCCGGCAGTATTTTAAATTAAGGTTAGTTGAAATGACGGCAGCAGTTTGAGAAGTGACACACTACAATGAATATGTCAGTTCTCTGTAGGCTGGAGATAGACTTTTGATGATGGCTCAAATCATAGCTCAAAAAGCGGAGATTGAAAAAGAGAAAGCAATTTACTGCTTAACCCATGCTCATAATCGTTTCTCCTTTTGGCCAAAGCAAGGAGTGGGTTTAGGAAAAAAGAGGCAGCCAGGAGGGAGGAAATGGATGACTCCAATCTCAACCATTTGCATCTCATTAATCAATTTAGGCAGTTGGCCAATTCGAGACTCTTACTTATAATAAAGTGCTAACCCAGCCCAGTTTATATCTGTCGAATTGCCCTGTTATGTGAAGAATGTGCCAGAAAATGATAACATCTAACATCGCTACTCTCTCTTGGAAGGTGACAACTCCAGACACTTTTGTTTTTCCTCCAACAAATTTCACAATGACACTCATTCACATCTCTCCGAGAAGGCTGCTTCTTAATGTCATAAAGTAAAATTTATGCACAAAATGCTCTTCCTCTTCCCCATCTCTCCTTTCCTACCATTTGCAAAATTCATTTGAAGAATCATGAATTTTCATTAATTGGTATAAATGGCATATGAAATTGCTGCAAGGAGGTCTCCTGTTTTGACACTCACCCAGTAATGAATATTAATGGTAGATTATGCTTTTGCCAACAACTCAGAGAAAAAAACATGGGGAGGCAGACAGTTTAGCTGCCCATGTTTAGTGTCACAAAATAGCAACAGAAAAGTTTAATTAATTGAATAATTGGGAGCTTACTATTCATTCTATCATCTCCAGGCAGAAGATGAATAAGTTGACATAACAACTCTTATTAACTGCAGATAAAAGGGACAACTGTGTTACCTCTTAATTAGCTGTGAATGTACTCTAGGAATTTTTTTAGGCAATTTTTTAATTGCAATCATGAGCTCTCCCCAGTCCCGTGGGTATATGAACCCTCCTTCCTAAGATGCAGCAATTGTGTAGAATCTGCAAACACTAATGAGTAGTTTGATCTTTAGCTAAATCTCTTGGTGGTTGAATTATCTATCTATCTATCTCACTGTGTATGTGTGTGGATAGATAGATACATAAATACATTGATAGAATCTTATTCCCATGCCAGGCACATGGGAGCTGCAAACACCTGACATTAAGAAGTCTAAGGCTTTACCATAAATGTCCATGGGACCACTTGGCACACTTCTCTGGACTTCAGTTCTCTTATGGGTATAGTTTACAAAGTCAATCACTAGAGGTCAGAGAGTTTGTACAACAAGTAGGGCTCTTCTCTTATATAGAACTGACCTGAGTTCAATGCCAGGAAGCTCACATGATCCCCAGAGCCCTTCTATGAGTAATCCTTGTGTAGAGACAGAAGTAAGTCCCAAGCTCTGCCAGGTATCATCTCAGTGTTCATTATTAAGTAGTTCATCATTTGTAGTTTTGGTCCTAAGTTTAAGTGGGTTTATTTGTTCTCTTGTTATTTTTTTGCTATAGTTTCTTCATTACTAAGTACTTTTGCTTTGATTCATGTCTTGCTTGGCTAGAATTTACCCTCTGGCCTATATTTTAGATGGAATCAGAAATGTTAGATTCTCCAAACTCTTATGTGTTTGGCAATATCTGCAAGATGTCTATACAAATAAATTATATATGTATATTTTAAATATGTGTAACATAAAAGGATTAAAAGCATACTTAAAGCATTCCTTAATCTACAATTTGATCTATCAGTTCCATTCTTAGGTATCTGTCCAAACAACACAAAACCACTCATTTGAAAGATACATGCACATCTATGTTCACTGAAGAATTATTTATAATAACCAAGACAGTCTAAATGACCAAAGACAGTTGAGTGGATATAGAAAATGTAACATTTATATGTGTGAGCATGCATGCATTCGCGCGCGTGCGCGCACACACACACACACACACACACACACACACACAATGTAATACTATTCAGTTCTTAGGAAAAAATAAACTTTTCCTTTTGTAAAAACATGTATAGAACTGGAGAGGATCAGGCTGAGTCAGAAATAAAAACATAAATATTAGAAGATTTCACTCATATGTGGGATATAATGATCTATTAAACAAAGGAAACCAAATCAAAACAAGTGGTGGACCCAGTGTACAGAACTGTGGCTACCAAAGAGCAAGGTCAGTGGGAAGATAAGGTTGATGGGTTTCAATGGACTGTGATGAAGAGATACTTACTGGTATTGCAGTAGTGGTTGTGGTGATGCAACATAGTTTAAAGTGGCATGATATTAAACCTCTAAAACATAGCAAGGTAAGCTACTTGTTATTACAATAGAAAACACAAATATAGGGGCCGGCAAGGTGGTGCTAAAGGTAAGGTGTCTGCCTTGCAAGAGCTAGCCAAGGAAGGACCACGGTTCAATCCCCCGGTGTCCCATATGGACCCCCAAGCCAGGGGCAATTTCTGAGCGCTTAGCCAGGAGTAACCCCTGACATCAAATAGGTGTGGCCCCAAAAAACAGACAAACAGAAAAAGAAAACACAAATATAAATACATAATATTTAAAAGAGATTCTGCCTTTATCTTTTACTATATTAACAACACAACAATCTTCACCTTGAATACTTTGCATTAATTTGACCTGTATATGGCCAGAATGCAGATGGTAGAGAATATTATTAGAACATGGGTCCTCAAACGTTTTAAACAAGGGGACAGTTCACTGTCCCTTGGGCCTTTGGAGGGCCAGCCTATAGTAATGCACACTGAAAAATTTATTTTGAAGTTAAAAAACCAAACAAACAAGGAACAAATACAATATTTAAAATGAAGAACAAGTAAAGTTAAATGAACAAAATTGCCAGCATTTCAGTGGAAACAATGGGCCTGCTTTTAGTAGACCATAGTTTGAGGACCCTTGTCTGAGACTGAGAGGAATCAAGAGACAGAGGGAAGGAAGAGAGTCAGAGAGTGTAGTGTACATCCCACACAGGTGCACTGTGGCTCTGGATATCGGCTACTAAGCAGGACAGGGAGGGGTGGAGGTCAAAAACACCAGTCATTGTGGATAAATGTCCTGGTTAGGTCTCGTGTGGCTCACAGTCAGTAGTTTGAGAGCCCCTGATCTAAATCCAGTTCCTGTGTATTTCAGGATTTTTAGGAACCATTTCAGAACCTCAAAAAGATGCGTAAGATACTGTAAAGCATAGACATCTTCCAGAATGAGTTAGAGAGTACTAGAAAAGCTTTTCCTCAAACCAATAATCTTTTTCTATAACTTGAAAAATAGTCCCCTTTTAGCAAAACTACTTATTCCTCATTATGATTTTCCTATTGCTCATAGCAATGTTTATCACACAATAGATACTCCATAAAAATGCTCTCAGGGTTCTGAGGGTAGCACATGCTTTGCATGTGCAGCAGACCCAGGTTGGAACCCCAGCACCTCATATGATCCCCAGAGCACCACCAAAAGTAATTCCAGAGTGCAGAGCCAAGACTAACACCTGAGCATTACTGGGTGTGCCCAAAAGTCAAACATAAAATAAAATAAACTTTAAAAATAACAAAAAAGTTCATCAGACAGATCTCAAGGCAGAACAGATACTTGGTGTTGGGAAAGATAGGAGTAAGGCCAGGACTAAGGATTGGGTTTTAGGAGGTAAAGTGAAGTGACCTTTGTAAACCTTACCACTCTCTTGCTGAACTTTGTCTAAAGTAGTCATTTATTTTAAGCTTTAAGTTTCAAATATATTGCTTCCAGAAATTATAGTAAATAACTAATTTAAAATTTTGTCAGAACTATTTTTAAATATAGATGCTTTCATTTTTGGCATGCAAGAAGCTTGATTAACTCAACATAAACCAGTTAAGTGAAGAGTTAGAATTAGAAATATTATTATTTTTTATTTTTACTAGTATCTTTATTTAAACATCTTGATTACAAATATGATTGTGATTAGGTTTCAGTCAGGAAAGAACACCCCCCTTCACCAGCGCAACATTCCCACCACCAATGTCCCAAATCTCCCTCCATCCCACCCCAACCCCCTATACTCTAAGCAGGCTTTCCAGTTCCCTCATTCATTCACATGGTTATAGTATTTCTCAGTGTAGTTATTTCTATAACTGCACTCACCACTCTTTGTGGTGAGCTTCTTGAAGTGAGCTGGAAGTTCCAGCCCTCCTCTGATTGTCTCTGAGGATTATTGCAAAAGTAACTATTATTTTTCTTAAAACCCATAGATGAGTGAGACTATTGTGCATCTATCTCTCTCCCTCTGACTTATTTCACTCAGCATGATAGATTCCATGTACATCCATGTATAGGAAAATTTCATGACTTCATCTCCCCTGACAGCTGCATAATATTCCATTGTGTATATGTATAATAGTTTCTTAGCCATTCATTTGTTGAAGGGCATCTTGGTTGTTTCCAGAGCCTGGCTATTGTGCTTCAATAAATATAGGTGTGAGGAAGGGGTTTTTGTATTGTATTCTTGTGTTTCTAGGGTATATTCCTAGAGTGGAATAGCTGTGTCAAATGGAAGCTCAATTTCCAATTTTTGGAGGAATCGCCATATTGCTTTCCATAGAGGCTGGACTAGAAGGCATTCCCACCAGCAGTGGATAAAAGTTTCTTTCTCTCCATATCCCTGCCAGCACTGACTATCCTCATTCTTTGTGATGTGTGACAATCTCTGTGGTGTGAGATGTTATCTCATTGTTGTTTTGATTTGCATCTCCCTGATGATTACTGATGAGGAGCATTTTTTCATGTGCCTTTTGGCCATTTGTATTTCTTTTTTTTAATCAAAGTGTCTGTTCATTACTTCTCCCCATTTTGTGATGGGATTAGATATTTTTTCTTGTAAAGTTCTGTCAGTGCCCTGTATATTGTGGATATTCGCCCCTTATCTGATGGATATTGGGTGAACAGTTTCTCCCACACGGTGGGTGGCTCTTGAATTCTGGGGACTATTTCTTTTGAGGTGCAGAAGCTTCTCAGCTTCATGTATTTCCATCTGTTTATCTCTGCTTCCACTTGTTTGGAAAGTGCAGTTTCCTCCCTGAAGATGCCTTTAGTCTCAATGTCATGGAGTGTTTTACCTACGTGTTGTTCTATATACCTTATGGTATCAGGTCTGATATCAAGGTCTTTAATCCATTTGGATTTTACCTTCATACATGATGTTAACTGGAGGTCTATGTTTGCTTTTTTTGCAAGTGGCTAACCAGTTATGCCGTCACCAGTTGTTGAAGAGGTTTTCCCTGCTCCACTTAGGATTTCTTGCTCCTTTGTCAAAAATTAGGTGCTTGTATATCTGTGGAACATTTTCTGAGAACTCAAGCCTATTCCACTGATCTGAGGGTCTATCTTTATTCCAATACCATGCTGTTTTGATAACTATTGCTTTGTAGTACAGTTTAAAGTTGGGGAAGGAATGCCTCCCATATTTCTTTTCCCTAGGAGTGTTTTAGCTATGCGAGGGTGTTTATTGTTCCAGATGAACTTCATAAGTGTTAGATCCACTTCTCTGAAGAATGTCATGGGTGTCTTTAGAGGGATCACATTAAATCTGCATAATGCTTTGGGGAGTATTGCCATTTTAATTATGTTAATCCTGCCAATCCATGAGCAGAGTATGTGTTTCCATTTCCATGTGCCTTATTTCTTGGAGCAGGGCTTTGTAGTTTTCTTTGTATAGGTCCTTCATGTCTTTGGTCAAGTTGACTCCAAGATATTTGAGTTTGTGTGGCACTAATGTAAATATAATTGCCTTCTTAACATCCATCTCTTCCCTATCATTATTGGTGTATAAAAAGGCCATTGATTTCTGTGTGTTAATTTTGTAGCCTGCCACCTTGCTATATGAGTCTATTGTTTCTAGAAGCTTTTTGGTAGAGTCTTTAGGGTATTCTAAGTAGAGTATCATGTCATCTGCAAACAGTGAGAGCTTGACTTCTTCCTTTCCTATCTGGATTCCCTTAATATATTTGTCTTGCCTGATCGCTATAGCAAGTACTTCCAGTACTATGTTGAAGAGGAGTGGTGAGAGCGAACAGCCTTGTCTTGTACCAGAATTTAGAGAAAAGGCTTTTAGTTTTTCTCCATTTAGGATAATATTTGCCATTGACTTGTGGTAGATGGCTTCAACTAGATTGAAAAAGGCCCCTTTCATTCCCATCTTACTGAGAGTTTTGATCAAGAATCGGTGTTGGACCTTTTCAAATGCTTTCTCTGCATCTATTGATATGATCATGTGATTTTTATTTTTCTTGTTGTTGATGTTTTGTATGATGTTGATAGATTTACGGATGTTAAACCATCCTTGCATTCCTGGGATGAAACCTACTTGGTCGTAGTATATGAACTTCTTGATGATGCATTGAATCCTATTTGCCAGGATTTTGTTGAAGATCTTTGCATCTGCATTCATCAAGGATATTGGTCTGTAATTTTCTTTTTTGGCAGCATTTCTGTCTGGTTTTGGTATCAAGGTGATGTTGGCTTCATAAAAGCTGTTTGGGAGTGTTTTCGTTTTTTCAATGTCATGGAAGGGCCTGACTAGAATTGGTAGTAGCTCGTCTTGAAAGGTTTGAAAGAATTCATTAGTAAATTTATCTGGGCCTGGGTTTTTCTTTTTGGAAAGATGTTTGATTATAGTTTCAATATCCTCATTAGTGATGGGGGTGTTTAGATATGCTACATCCTCCTTACTTAACCATGGAAGGTTATAAATGTCCAAGAATTATCCATTTCTTCTAGGTTCTCATGTTTAGTAGCATAAAGTTTCTCAAAGTAGTCTCTGACTACCCTTTGGATCTCTGCAATATCTGTTGGGATCTCCCCCTTTTCATTTCTAATATAGGTTATCAGGTTTTTCTCTCTGTGTGAGTTTGCCAATGGTCTATCAATCTTGTTTATTTTTTTAAAGAACCAACTTCTGCTTTCATTGATCTTTTGGTTTGTATTTTGGTTTTCCACTTTATTGATTTCTGCTTTCAGCTTTGTTATTTCCTTCTGTCTCCCTATTTTTGGTTCCTTTTGTTGGTCATTTTCTAATTTTATGAGCTGCGTCATTAAGTTATTCAGGTATGCCCCTTCTTCTTTCCTGATGTGTGCTTGTAAAGCTATAAATTTGTCTCTCAGAACCACTTTTGCTGTGTCCCATTAATTCTCGCAGTTTTATGTCTTCATTATCAATTGTTTCCAGGAAAGTTTTGATTTCCTTTTTGATTTTATCTTGGACCCACTGGTTGTTCAGTAGCAGGCTGTTTAATTTCCCATTGTTAAATTTTTCTTCTGTGTCACTTTGTAGTTCAAATCTAAGTTCAGAGCCTTGTGGTCAGCAAAGGTAGCCTGCAAGATTTCTATCTTGAATTTATGAGGGTATGTTTTATGTGTCAGCATGTGGTCTATCTGGAGAATGTCCCTTGTACATTGGAGAAGAATGTGTATCCAGGGTTTTTGGGGTGGAGTGTCCTATATATATTGACTAGTCCTCTTTCTTCCATTTCTCTTTTTAGGGATAGTATGTTTTTGTTGGGTTTCAGTCTGGTTGATCTATCAAATGTTGACAGGGCCGTGTTGAGGTCTCCCACAATTATTGTGTTATTATTGATGTCTTCTTTCAGATTTGACAATAATTGTATTAGATAGTTTGTTAGTCTCTCATTGGGTGCATATATGTTTAATAGTCTAATTTCTTCCTATTGCACATATCCCTTGATTAGTACAAAGTGTCCATCATTGTCCCTTACCACTTTTCTGAGTATAATGTTGGTGTCATCAGGTATTAATATGACCACCCCAGCTTTTTTGAGGGCATTGTTTGCTTGGATGATTTTCCTCCAGCCTTTGATTTTGAGTCTATGTTCTGATTAATCAGGTGTGTGTCTTGTAGACAGCAGAAGGTTGGATTTATCTTTTTGACCCATTTTGCCACTGTTTCTTTTAATTGGTGAATTTAGTCCATTGACATTGAGAGAGATGATTGTCATAGAATTTAATGTCATCTTTGTAGATAAGTTTGCTCTGTTTGTTGGCCTCTCTTGACTTAAAGTAGACTTTTCAGTTTTCCCTTTAAGTCTGGTTTTTTATCTGTGAAGTTTTTGAGCTGTTGTTTATCATGAAGCTATGTATCCTTCCTTCAAACCTGAATGTGAGTCGGGCTGGGTGCAATATTCTCGGTATGGCATCCTTCTCATTCAGTCTTGTCACAATATCCCACCACTGTCTTCTGGCTTTGAGAGTTTCTTGTGACATGTCTGCAGTAAGTCTTAGGGATGCTCCTTTGAATGTAATTTCCCTTTCTGATCTTGCTGCTTTCAGTATTCTATCTCTATCTGTGGGATTTGTCATTGTAACGAGGATGTATCTTGAGGTGTTTTTCTTCGGGTCTCTTTTAGCCAATACTCTTTGGGCATGCAGGATTTGATTGCATGTAGTTTTTAACTCTGGGATGATGTCTTTGACAGTTGATTCTTCCTGGGGATCTTCTATCTGGGCCTCTGGGACTCCAATGATTTTATGTTGTTTCTGTTGAGTTTATCAAAGACTTCTGTTTTTATTTGTTCACATTTGTTGAGTACTTTTTCCATTGCCTGATCAGTTGTCTTAAGGTTCTTTTACAGTTTCTTCTGCTGTGTTGGTTTTTTATGTATCTCATCTTCCAGCATGATGATTCTGTCCTCATCTGCTTTTAACCTGCTGGAGAGGCTATCCACTGAGTTTTTCAGTTGAGCTACCATGTTTTTCGGATCTGTTATTTCAGTTTGGAGTTTTCTGAATTCTTTCTTGTGTTCTGTTCAGATCGATCTATGCTTTCTTTGATTTCTACGAACATCTTCCATATTTCTATTCTAAGCTCCTTATCTGAGAGGTTAATCAGATGTTTGGAATTTTTTTGTGTCATCTGAGCTTTCGTCTCCATTCTCTATGCATGGTGTTTGCCTGCGAGGTTTCCCCATTGTCAAACTTGAAGTGTGATTTTTTTTCTTCGTGTTGTGGTGGGGTTCATTGGTTAGAAAGAGTGTGCGGCTACGAAGCATTGCTCTTCTGAGGCCTCTAGGTGACAGTTTTTGGGGGGTGCGCTCCCTAGGCCTCTGAGGAGATCTTTAAGAATTCAGGAAAGACAGAGAAGCACAGGAAAGAGATTCTTTCAGGTCCTCAGGGTTATCAGAAGAAGCACAGCATGGCGGAGTCTCCACAGGTAGAGCGACCAGCACTCTGCCTCACAACCCCCACAACCAGCCAGTTCTTACTCACTCGCTTGCTCGCTGGGCAGCTTCAGAATGCAGTTTTTGGGGGGGTTCGCTTCCCAGGCCTCTGAGGAGAGCTTCAAGAATCCAGAAAAGACAGAAAAGCACAGGATAGAGTTCCCTTCAGGTCCTCAGGGTCATCAGAAGAAGCACAGCATGGCGGAGTCTTCACAGGTAAATTAGAAATATTAGATAGGAGAGGCCGGAGCAATAGTACAGTGCGTAGGGAGTTTGCCTTGCCTGCAGCCAACCCAAGTTTGATCTCTGGCAGCCCACATGGCTCCCTGAGCCTTCTGGGAGTAATTTCTGAGCACAGAGCCAGGAGTAACTGCTGAGTACCACTAGGTGTGACCCAAAAGAAAAATCCAAAAGAAAGAAGAAAAGAAAAAATATTGGGCAGAAAAAATGATATATATTAGAATGTTCTTGAAGACCAATGTGGCTAAAGAAACTTGACTAGAGTATGATTTTTACCTGGCTGGGTTGGACAAAGTACAAACAGTGAGAGAAGACTTGACTGCCCCATCCAGAGAATGTCAGGCAAGGATGACAAGGTTAACTCTTTGTTAAACTGAACGATCTAAACGCAACTTCAAGTAGCTAGACAAGCTCATTTCCCACCCTCCATATTGCAACACTCTCATGTCCTTCTAGTCTTTCTCTCATTTCTAAAATTATTTGTCTCATCTGCAATTATCTCCCTAAGTATAAATCTGAACTGTTTCTTTGCTTACTTTAAGTCCACAGTATTGTTTTTAATTTTCTTTAACCAACAGACATTCTAACTTCATCCCAACAGTTTTGTCTATATTGTCACTAGGCATTCTTAAGTTTGGATGACTAGAGAGCTGATCATCTCCTATGGAATTCTGATTTATTTTCAGGTCTATGAGCTCTCTTGGCCTGGATTGCCCTTTTCTGTCCAGAAAATATTTCAAACTTGCAGGTTCAAAGCAAATCTTAGCTCCTGAAAAGTCATGGTCTTGGGGACAGAGCAATAGCACAGTGGTACAATGTTTGCCTTGCACAGGGTTGATACAGGAAGGACCTTGGTTCAATCTCTGGTGTCCCATATGGTCCCCTGAGTCAGGAGCGATTTCTGAGTGCATAGCCAGGAGCAAGCTCTGAGCAACATAGGGTGTGGCCCAAAAAGCAAAAAGCAAAAAAAAAAAAAAATAAAAAAAGTCCTGGTCTTTCCCTCAGAGCATCAGCCCACAATTTTGTGGTCATATGCTTTGCATCTGAACCCATTACCACATCAACATGTGCCTATGATACTTTTTAAACCTTAAGGGCAGATTTCTTTCTCTCCCATCAATTCCTGACACCTGTGAGACCCTCCAGAATTGTTTCCTTCATATATGAGTGCCATTTTCCCCTTACCCACTCTTGGCTTTTAATAACAATCCTCCAAAAAACCTCCATTTCTTCAGAAACTGAAGAATATTTTAAATCTCTCAAATGCACTTCCCAACAGCACACGTTTATCTAGATATTTATAAGACCTAAATACATGAGTCACATTTCTTTGACTTTCCAGAATGATTTCACCATGTGGTACTGACTTTCCATTTTCTCCCCTCCCCCTCCCCCCAGCTTTAGTGGGAAACAGTCTTGTGCTTTTGGGCTTGCTATAAGTATCTGTACTGCCCAATGCAGCACACTAGAGAGACATGAAGAAATATGAGACTTTCTAAGCCTTTCATTTTTCTTTCACTGCAAGATGCTTTGGGTTCCTTGCATTAGGAAATTCAATGATTGGCCCTCAGAAAGGTAACAAAGTGCACAGTTATTGAGGACAACCCAGGAGGGACTTGATTCCTTTTCCTTGAATAGATCACAGCTTAGTCATAGTAGCAGCCTGAGGTGCTTCTAACTAAGGGTTACTAAATTCCTGCTCCAGTACATACAACCACCTGCCAGGGCAGAGGGGTCACATTGAGAAAGATGAAGATTGCCTCTGACATGTTGCAACTGAAAATGCAGAGCTGAGAGACCTAAATTCCTACAGGGGAGGTTCAGTTCTTCATTGGGGAAGAAGGCTCAAGAGTGCCCAATGCAAAGTGTCAGCATTGAAAGGGAACATCCGTCTGACAGTGTTTTATTATTTGCTCCCAAATATCTTCTGGGAGGTGCCAGATTGCAGAATAAGGACCATTAACCTTTCAAGGAGAGGAATAAGGAAGTGACAACTGAAATTCAAAGGAATCATTGGCAGTGGACATATAGTATAAACTTTTTAAGACAAATGGTAAATGATTCTTATAAGTTATTGTTTGAATCCACCCTTCCCCATGTCTCGAATAGAAGAATAATGCACTCAGAACAACTGCAAAATAAAAAAGAGAGAAAGAAAAGACTTGTGACCTAGAAGTCAGAGTAATAAAAGGCATTCAAAATGAAACATACAGAGGAAAAATGGCTTTTTTATTTTAAAATAAAATGTTCTTGATTTAGCACTAGATGATATAATTTAGGGAGCACAGCTTCTCACCTAAGTATGTGTCTAATGCTTCACTCACCATTCACCAAAGTTCCTATTTATGACATCTGATAAGCTCTTGCCCCATTCCTCACACCATCCTCCCACTTCCTCTCCTGCCACCTACCACACATTTCACAGTATCTAGAAGGTACTTTGGTTTTGTGTCTAAAGAT
Organism: Suncus etruscus; assembly: GCF_024139225.1. Taxonomy (NCBI): domain Eukaryota; kingdom Metazoa; phylum Chordata; class Mammalia; order Eulipotyphla; family Soricidae; genus Suncus; species Suncus etruscus. The sequence continues at coordinate 97,280,440 of NC_064857.1, read as the reverse complement.
GTGCTGTTGTTTGCCATTTAATTTGCACTGGTTATTCGGATTCCACATGAGTGACAATGGTTGTTTTATTTCACTTCCTGACTTGTTTTTGCTTAGCACGATAATCTCAAGTTCCATTCACGTCACAGAAGCTAAGATTTTATCTTTAAAAACTAGGGGCTAGAGAGATAGTCCAACAAATAAGGTGTTTACCTTGCACATAGCCAGCCTGGGTTGGATCCTAGGAACCTCATATGGTCCCCAGAGCACCATCAAGGAGTGATTCCTGAACTCAGAACTAGGAGTAACACCTAAGCTTTCCTGGGTTTAATGAAATGCTATTTACCTGAAGAATATATAAACACCTAGGACTGTATTACTGGACTGTATGTTATATTTTCAATTTTATGTCTTTGGCTTGGTACTACAGCCAGCAGTATTCAGGACCTACTCCTACTGCTGCATGCAGTAATCATTCCTGGTAGGGCTCAGCTGTGGATCAAGAACAAGTCAGCCACATGAAAAGCGAACACCCTACCATCTGTATTATCTCTCCAGCTCTCCATTTTTGGTGTTTAAAGAAATCTCGATATTATACCAATTTACATTTCCATCAACAGTATACAAGAGTTCCTTTTTCTCTGCAACAATACTAATACTTGCTGCTTCCTGTTTTTTCAATATAGGTCATTCTCTCATGTGGATGAGGTGATAATTTATGATAAGTTTTTATTTGGCGGTCACACTGGTCTGGTCAGCAACTATGAGTTCAGGGATTGGTCCCAGTGGAGCACAAGAAGCATTGGTTTCAAGGATTAAATTCAATCTTTCCAAATGAAAACCATGTACTCTGTCCATTGGACTATTTCTCTGGTTCTCAGGGAGGTTTTGGTTTGTGTTTTATTAAAAAAATATGTCACTGAACATTTTTTTTTATTTGAAGGAAGAAAAATTTTTCCTTTGAGATAAAAAGGACAGAAGCAATCTGATGAAGAATTTATTTTTCTTCATTCAACAAGTATTTGTTGAGTGATGACTATGTTCTGAAAACTATTTTGGACAAGAGCTCAGAGCCAGGAGCTCATGAGCATTACTGAGTGTAGTCTTAAAACAAACAAACAAAAAATAGTCTCAATTTTTTCTTATATCAGTATTATTAGATAGTGTTAAGTATGAAATCAATTATCAAACAATATCTACAAAAGCCAGTGTGTTTGGAAATTTTTAAGTATACTACATGCTAACTCAGTTTGAAGAAAAAATTAAATCATTATAAAATCATTATAAAAATAAATTCTCGTGTCAAAATTAACTTACAAGTGCAACACAAGATAAATTTTGTTATAAAATGCTTATGTTAGAATGCAGAGAAGTTTTAAAATTAAAGAACTAAGTATCCAAATCAGGAAACTTTTAAAAATTTTTATAAAAGACATAAAAGGGACCAGAGTAGTTAGTAGGCATTTACTTGCCTTGCATGTGGATGACCCAGCTTTGATGCTCTCCTCTCCACGCACTACCATAAATGGTCTTCTGATCCTGAGCACAGAGCCAGTAGCCACAAGTATGATCCATAATTCTTTAAAAAAACATAACATAAAGAAAAATAATAAAGACACTGATGATAGTTACTGAATCACAACATAAAAATAACAGAGGAATAATAAAGTTAAGAATTACAGAAGCAATGGAAGAAATCACATTAAAAGCTGATGAGAGAAAATTAACAATTTTTTTGCCAACAACATTCAAGAATTGAAATTCCTAAAATGTATCTTACTAAATGTGATTTAAGAAGAAAAAAACTTTAAATATTCTTACATTATTAAAGTGATTAAATGAGTAGTTTGAAATCTTCCTACAAATATCCATCTCTCGGGGCAGGAGAAATAGCATGGAGATAAGGCATTTGCCTTGCATGCTAAAGGTCAGTGGTTTGAATCCTGGCATCCCATTTGATCCCCTGAGCTTGCCAGGAGCGATTTCTGAGCATAGAGCCAGGAGTAACCCCTGAGTGCTGCCAGGTATGACCCAAAAAACAAACAACAAAAAAATATCCATCTCTCATTCTTCATTGTACACAGAGAGCCTCACAGATATTGTTAACGTTCATTTCTTAAGTTAGGATAAAAATATGGGTGCGAATTTCCATTCTCTTTCTAGTTTTCATATATGTTAAAATATTTTACGGTTCAGGTTCACATCATCTATTTGTATATATTTGTTTGTAGGCCATACCCAGCAATGCTCAGGTGTTACCCTTTCTCTATATCTGAGGATTACTTCCAGTGGTGCTGAGGAACTATATGCTACTAAGCATTACACTTGAATCTCCTGCATAAAAAGCATAAAAACTCAGCCCATTGAGTTATCTCTATGGGCCCTTATTATAAATTTAAGAGCATGTATGTTATCTCAAAAGTTGCATTTTAAATCTAGACATGTATAAACCAATATAATCTGTATCTTAGTTCAAAGATTTTCCCAGGGCAGATTCCAATGTCAGAAGTATTAGAAGAATCAAGAGACTAATTTACTATATAAAGGGCCAAACTTTAAATGAAATTTACTAGCTAACTCTAACTGTTGTACTGTACAAGCATACATACTTCTTTGGAACAATTCCCCAAGAACATCACTAAATTGAGGTCAATTTAGTGTTTAAAAAGTTAATGATTTTAATAATGAATATTTAGGGATTATCTTCCATATCCATTTCAATAGATATTAATGTACTAAAATTATTCAAGCTAATATCATGCATATGTTTGTCTCAGCTCTGAATCCAGAAGTAGAACCATTAATCCAAAGGAAATATAAGTATTCAACTGATTGGATTTTGCAAAATTACTCTCCAAAGTGTTTTCACAAATTTAAATCATCACCAAGGTGCATACAATCTTCCATTTTCTCAGCTTGTGATATAAATGCTTGTGGTATAAATCAAATGTTTGTGGTATAAAAACAGTTAGTGGTATCAAATGTTTGCCAGCCTGATAAACATGGAATGACTATGTTGATCTGCCTTTCCTAATCATCAGAGTTTAAGTATATTTTATGTGCATACAGTTTATATAGTGTGCATAATACAGTTCTTTTCATTACTGATGGAGGTTATAACTCTAAACACAATAAAAAATCAGGATTAACATCTAATCAGGGACACAAAGTTAGGTTCCTGTGAATCTCTGATCACAAATCATACCACTCAATGTATATGCATGAGATTCTAGAGCCCCCAAGCTCTCTGGGGTAGCCCTAGTGGTCCTCAGCATCTCAGCCTGTAGCAACACATCCTCAGATGTTAGCTTTGAATGCTCTGGTTAGGCTGGTTGAGAACTATAGGGAGTGGCCCCAGGAGCCCCCTAAAGGCCAAAATATGGGGTAGTGGGATGTATCATTTTGTATGAGGAGTATTTCTGTTAAAAGGATCCTAATTTAATTTATGTAGTTGATTAATGAGCATTGAACTTAAAGCCAAATATTCTATTATGCATCCTAGATGTTTAAAAAATGTCTATTATGGCCTTTTTAAAAACAAAACAAAGATCTAAGCATGCAACTTGGCATAACTTAAAACTTTAAATTACAAATAAAAGGCATTTGTAAATGTGTCAGTAGGCAGACTGTAAAAAAGGGGACTACAACTATATGCAAACTTAGAAGGCAAAACATCTTTTTATTTTTTTAACCTTTGCTGGGAACATGTGATATGGCATGATGTTGGGGGAATGGAGTGAGGTAGAAACTTGCAAATATGGAATCTATGAAAACTGAGGGTCAACTATGTTATGTATATGAGCTGTTTTATGCAGTTTGTCCATTTCATTTACATTTCTAATTAATTTATCTAATTAAGTAATAAATTTCTCATATCCCTTTTAATGCCTACAGAATCTAGAATTCTTTTATTCCCAATATTAGTAAGTTGTGTCTTTCTGTTGTAGCTATCAATTTTATTGATTTCAATCAAATCAGCCTTCAGTTTTATTTATTTTCTGGGTTTTATTTTATTGATTTCTTCCTCATTTTTTATTGTTTTCTTTTTTCTATTTACTTTAGGTTTAATTTTCTCTTCTCATTTTTTTTAAGATTGAAGTTAAGGTTACTAATTTGAGAAACATCTTTTACCATAAAAGTGGGTAAGTATCTTCATTTCTTCTCCCCATTTTTGATGGGGTTAGATTTTTTTCTTGTTAATTCAGACAATTCCCCAAAAAAGAACTACAAATGACCAAAAGACACATGAAATAATGCTCCACCTCAGTAATAATAAGGGAAAGCAAATCAAAACAATGAGGTACCATCTTAAGCCATGGAGACTGACACACATCACAAAGAAAAAGAACAATAAGTGCTGGTAGGTATGTAGGCAGAAAGGAACTCTCATTTACTGCTGATGGGAATTCCATCTAGTTCAGCCTTTATGGAAAACAACATGGAGATTCCTCAAAAAACTGGAAATTGAGCTCCTATGATCCAGCTATACCACTCCTAGGGATATATCCTTGGAACACAAAAACACAATTAAAAAAAATGCCTTCTGCACACCTATATTCATTGCAGTGCTATTTACAATATCCAGAACCTGGAAACAACCCAGATGCCAGGCCGCTAGGAACAGAACTCAGGTCCACTGCTTAAATGGCAAGCACCTTAAACCCTGTAAATAAAAATTTCCAGTGACTAAAGAAACTGTGGTACATCTACATAATGGAATACTATGTATGCAGCTGTCAGAAGAGATAAAGTCATAAAATTTGTCTAATGGATGCTCAGGGAAACTATTATTCTTTTTTTTTTTTTTGAGATTGGGGGGGGGATTGGAACCACACCCGTTTGATGCTCAGGGGTTACTTCTGGCTAAGCGCTCAAAAATTGCCCCTGGTTTGGGGGGACCATATGGGTCGCCGGGGGATCAAACCTCGGTCCTTCCTTGGCTACTGCTTGCAAGGAAGACACCTTACCTCTAGTGCTACCTCACTGGCCCCGGAAACTATTATTCTGAGTGAAATAAGTCGGAGGGAGAGAGACATAGAATAGTCTCACTCATTTATGAGTTTTAAGAAAAATAAAAGACATTAATGTAATCATATACAGCAATAATAGAGATGAGGGCTGAAAGGACTGGCTCACAATATGAAGCTTACCCCAAAGGGTGGTGAGTGCAATTGGATAAATAACTACACTAAAAGCTATAATAGCAATGGTAATGGGGGGCCATTGGTGGTGGGAATGTTGCACAGGTAAAGTGGGCTGTTCTTTATAATAAAGAAGAAAAAAAGGTTAAGTACAACTTAAGTATAATTTCAGAATGATTCTACAGCTCTATCTGATCTGTTTTAACTTTTATTATATTAAAAATAATTTTTAACTTCCCTTTAAAATATTTGTTTTGGGGCTGAAGCAGTGGCACAGTTGTAGGGCGTTTGCCTTGCACGCGGCTGACCTAGGACTGACCGCTGTTCAATTCCCTGACATCCCATATGGTCCCCCGAGCCAGGAGTGATTTCTGAGTGCATAGCCAGCAGTAACCCCTGAGTGTCACAGGGTGTGGCCCAAAAAGCAAAAAATAAATATAACTATATATAAATAAATAATAATAAAATATTTGTTTTTATCACAGGCTATCTATACTAACTAGTTAGGTATTTCCAGAGAACTTTCTATTGTTGATTTCTAGTTACATCAGAATTATGAAACATTCTTTCTATGACTTTTAAATTTGACGATTTTTAATGAATTTTTATTTTATGTATCATAGAGAAAAAATGTTTAATAAAATATTTTAAATAGTTAATCTTTTGTTTTGTGGCCATAGATGGTTATTCCTGACCTGGTGAAAAATTTTTTTCACTTTGTTACTATTTCTGCTTTTAATGCCTTTAATTTGTCTGATACTAGTATTGTTAAACCAATCTTTGGTTTTGGAGGTAAAAACCCGATAATCCACACAGCTTACTTTCAATTCTGCTCAGATATCACTTAAGTGAGCTCAGGGAACCATGTGGTATGCATAAGGGGCTGTAGGGGTTGCTAGGAACAGAACTCAGGTCCATTGCTTACATGGCAAGCACCTTAAACCCTGTACTATATCTTTGGCTCCTGAACCAGTCTTTTATTTTTGAATATTGATTTTTTTAATCTTTTTCCTTTCCCTCCACCCCTCCCCAATTTTTCTATGTAATTTTATTTTTGTTGAGTCTCGGAAAAAAAAATTTCTTTGCAGCACTTTCCTTCCCTTTGTTGTTGCTGTGATATCTGGTTGCACACCTGGCTGTGGTGCTTGCTGGAAATGGCTTTTACTTGGCTAAGATGGGAGAGAGATGCTCACTTAGCTGTGGAACTGGGGAGTGCAGTGAGAATGGTCCCTGGCATGGCTCAGAGGGATGGAGCTCAATGATATCATTGCTAGTAAGTTAAGGGCTCTACCACTAAGCCAATTCCAGAGCCCACGATTTGTTGGTTTAATGTATCAGTTTAATATATCAGATTTACTAAATCAAATCTGATCTGTTTTCTTTAGAAGACTCGAGTTTAGTCCTTTAATAATTGTTGTGAAAAAATATTTGAATTAATATTCTATGCTTTATTTTCTGTGTCACCTTTCACCTCCTATTATTATTTTGCTTTTTCTTTTATTCTCTTTCATTCTTCTTTTGAATTGATAAACTTGCCTTTGTTCTTTTCCTATTTTTATGTTTCGAAAGCTATAGATGTCATTTGTTATTTTAGAGAAATATTTTATAATAACTATATATTTTTAAAACTAAATAATTTAGTATTTCTATCCCAAAGTAATAATTTTATACAAATGAAAATGTTACATTAAATGCTCTTTCATTTGTCATTGATTTAATTGATTTGTTGCTCATTCCTATTTATTTAATAGATTTCCTTATTCTAGGTTTCTTTTTTCTTAGTGAAGGACATTCTTTAATAATTCTCTCAATGGGAGTCAGGCCTGTGTCTGGATGGAAACAAGGAGGCTGGCTCCCCTCATCCAAGCTCAAATGGGGTCTCCTTTCCAGCCTTCCCTCAGCCTCCTTCAGGGTTCCAGTGACATTATTGAAACCCACTTCCTTCCCATCAGTCCTCCTTTCCCAAACTGATATATATATATATATATATATATATATATATATATATATATATATATATCATAGACTTCTCAATAGATTGGATCTAGCTCTTCTTTCAACACCCTGATACTTCAGCACTGCAAACCACTAAATGCAAAGATCAATGGGGAAGCTAAAGAAGACATCTACTATGGGGGATATGGAGAGAAATCCTGGCAAATCTCCAAGTTCACCCAAACGCCTAAAACTTATAGATGAGGACCTAAAATCAACAATTAATGGTTTAGCAATGGAAATCAAGGAGTCACTAGCCTGCAAAATTAAGAAATCATGAACAATTCAACTCAAAGAACTCTTTCAGAAGATGAAAGAATCCATACATATGGAACTGAAGGAACTAAAAAAAACATGTTAGCAAGCTATAATAGTAGGAGAATAGGTGAAGAATCACATAGAAGAACTTGACAAATTACAAGCCAGCTGAGATAAAGAACTCAAAAAAAAGAAAGGAGAGACAAAATTCTGGAAGAAATGTAAGGTACAAAGATATGAACAAAGACAGGAAAATAATCTCCGAATTATAAGAATTATAGATGGTGATGAAAATGAGAAAGAGAAAGAACAAGTCATGAGGGAGATAATAGCAGAGAAGCCTAAGCCATGTCGCTATGACAAGTGTTCAGGGTGTAAGACCCCAATGCAATATCAAAATCTAAACAATCCCTATAACCTGGTTCTAATATGAACTCAGAACAGTATAGAAACTTTACTAGAATTCTCTACTAAATAGATCCAAAAAATGGGGAAAATTGCCGCTACATAAGAAGATAGACGATAAAAATTGTACCTATTAAGGAAATACATCTAAAGAAATATTCAAATGAGAGATATATGTACCCTCTAAGTCTTTTGAAATAATCTTGGTGGGGTATAAAATCTGGAGCACAGCTTCAGCCTGTGATTTGGTCTTTGTGAAATGGCTCTCAGCAGTCACATATCAGGAAATGTCCTCGAGCTGGGGGTTTCTCAGAAACCAAATCTGGTAGTGAGCAACAGTCCACAGTAAAAGGAAATGGGGGAAAAGGGGCTGACGAGAGCAAATAAGCAGCAGCGACAGTGACAGTTTCTTCTGAGCTAAGAATCTATCTTTTCACTTTGGCAACTGGTTGGCAGCTGGCTGGGGTGGGAGAATGTTCTGCTTCCTGAGGAGTTAATAATTGAGATTAAAAAGAATTAAATAAGGGTAAATAACAGAACAGAATCAGTATTGAGAGAGTGAAGGGCTAGAAAAGGATTTGTAAAGTAGTAAGTGTGTGGGGGTTATATGTAACAGGGGAAAGGACTATATACAACATAGAATGTCATATATATTACAGATGAACATTAGTCAGACATTGAGGTGGCCAACACATACACTCATGCACACACACACACACACACACACACACACACACACAATGTGGATCAATCCATGGGTTACAGTGAAAAGCAGACCCAATCAGCAAGTTGATGCCAGGGCAGTATTAGGGCCTTTCCTGGCAGAATCCGGTTTCTGGTGCTGGTGTAGAAAACCGTGCTATTTCTTTAGATGAGATCCAAGTTTCAGATCCATCATTCAGGTGAATGATGACCATTTACCCCTGAAACTTGCTCTAGAGCAGGGGGTCCTCAAACTTTTTAAACAGGGGGCCAGTTCACTGTCCCTCAGACCATTGGAGGGTCTGACTATAGTAAAAACAAAACTTATGAACGAATTCTTATGCACACTGCATATATCTTATTTTGCAATGAAGAAACAAAACAGATACAAATACAATATGTGGCCCGCGGGCTAGAGTGACACCCTGATGACTTGGTAACAGCAACAACTTTTCAGGGCAGAATTCTCTGCATTGCCACCTAGTGATGAGATGAATCCAGAAGTCCCATGTCATCCTGACTTTAATATAGGATCTACTGTACAGAAATCAAGATTTCTAACTACAGAAACCTGACAGCAACCTGTGATTGTAAAGAGCTTTTACTGGGACAACAGAGAAAGATCTTGGGTTAGACAATTTAGTATGCATGGAGCCTGTAGTTAGTCTTATGCCATGATACTTCATGGGTAAGGTCTCTCTGTTTGTAGACCAAAGATTTTTTCTTTCTTTTTTCCCTATATATTGCTGTGCCTATGCAAAAAACAACTGCCACGCACATACCCACACCGTTTTTATTGTATTTTTATCTCTTATCTTTTCGAAAAAAGAGCTTACTAAATCTTCTGCTATTGTATTAATGACTATTGGAGATCCAATAATTTTCACAAATATACTTACTACTGAACTTTCCTTTTTTCTTCTCTTACATTTTATTTTTTAGTTTTTCTATTTTCTATTTTTTAATAACTTTGCTTGACTTTATCTTGAAGCATATGTATTATGATCAGTTATGTCAACTATGTGATGCATTTTCTTTAAATAAAATTATTTCAAAGAATAATTTTCTCAAAGGGAATTTTAGAAATATTTGGAGCACTATATGGGGATTCTCTGTTCATCCTGTATTACACTTAGCATCCCTGATACTTTTCCCTATCTGTGCTCTTTTTCCCAGTATTATTTCCAAATCAGTTATTTGATTTTTTACTGATCTAGAATTTAATCCATTTATTGAGATTTCATTTTAATATTTATTTATCATTGATTTATCACTGCTAATTTTTTATCTCACAAATCTTTTATGGATGTTATTTTTTTCTTTAACTCTGCATACTTTACTTGTTTTAAGGTCATTTGGGGATTATTGAGCCTTTTCCACTTTTCAATATATAATTCTTTTTCCTGATTTTCTCACAAGCTTTCCTAGAGTGAAATGTATACACTTTGCTGTTTTCATCAAGAATCTGTTTTCCTGGAGCTGGAGCAGTGGCGCAAGTGGTAAGGCATCTGCCTTGCCTGCACTAACCTAGGATGGACCGCAGTCCTATTCCCCGGCATCTCATATGATTCCCCGAGCCAGGAGCAATTTCTGAGCACTTAGCCAAGAATAACCCCTGAGGATCACCAGGTGTGTCCCAACCCCCCCCCAAGACTATATTAAAAATATCTGTTTTCCTTTCTTTCTAGCATTATAAGCTAGATGTCTTAAGCTGCTGTCTTAAACAGCAGCTCCAAGTTTCTGTTTTGGGGTCCTGCCACAGATGATTCCATGAAGCAGCAGATGTCCTGGAAAAGATTCTGTCTTCATTACCTTATGTAACCACCACTGCTGCATAGTACTGAATCTACTCTTTGAGACAAAATCAAATCTTTTATTTTAAATTGGATGTCCTAGGGAGCATTTGGGCCCCTCATTCCTGACAAGTAGCAAGTAGAATCTACAGGGCTCTTCAGATCTAGAGAACCTATATTTGTAAACTCATTTAGAGAATCTTCTTGCATCAGCTTGCCTTTTAATTTACACACATGAAATAGCATTAAAATTTCTTGGAGATGATTAAGATAATAGATTCCAAAACCACATTTATTTTCCCCATGAAAAACTGTGGGCTATATTTTAAATTTTTGGATTATCTAAAACTTCTTGGATATATCATTTTGTGCCAAGTGATGTAAAATTATAACAAATTATTTACTAAGCAATAAATATTTATATAAAGATATATTTGTTTGAAAATTTTATATAAGTTTTCATCTTCAGAAACTGATGTAAAACTAATAAAATTATTTGGTACTGATCTTTGTAATAGAAATTTTGCAATGCCTTGAAATGCATTAATGTCCTTTCTTAAGGTCCACCCATTTATTGTTTTATTGCTCCTACTCTTACAATAAAGCAAGTATTCCTTTTATTATGATGAGAATTTATGACCTAGATCTTTGATTTTATAATTTATTTATAACATATTCTCTAAAGAGATAATTTTGCTTTTGAAGGAAAGTTTTAAAAGATGACCAGAGATAATACAGCAGGTAGGGTATTTGCCTGATATGTTGCCAATTAGAGTTTGATCCCCAGCATCCCATATTGTCCTCCAAGCACCACCAAGAGTAATTCCTGGGTGCAGAACCAAAAGTAACCCCTAAGCACCACCAGGTGTGGCACCAAAAAAAAAAACAAAAGATGCTCACCTTATTTACACTTAGGATGAATTTTCTGTTCCATTCAAGTTAAGAAATCATTGATTTTAGGAAACTCCCTATAACCATACTGATAAGATAATACGATGAGCATGGATCTTCTTTTTTTGGTATGGGTCACACCCGGCTGCGCTCAGGGGTTACTCCTGGATCTACACTCAGAAATCTCTCCTGGGGGAGATTCGAGACAATGACCTTCTGCATGAAAGGTAAATGCCCTACCTCCATGCTATTTCTTCGGCCCGAACATGGATCTTCTAATATCCTTGATATATTCAACTTCCTTGGTGTAACAAAGATGTGATCCTTATCTCATAATGTCCTTGTTGTACTACAGCTCAATGTCCTTGACATTCATGCCATGATGTATGTGCACCCTTCACAATGCTAAAATGGAATACTGAAAGATCTTGCAGAAATGCATTACAAAATGTATTTTGAGATCACTACTCTCAGCTGGTGTTCTCAGAACACCTTACATATATGAATTCAACCCATCTGTGAATACACCTCCTTGCTCTCCTGACAAACAACAACAATAAATACCAACACCTCCCCCCAATACTTTGTATACTTTTGTTTACATAAATATTCTTTTTTGTTTGTTTTTGGGCCACACCCAGTGAAGCTCAGGGGTTACTCCTGATTATGCGCTCAGAAATTGCTCCTGGTTTGGGGGACCATAAGCCAGGGGGATCGAACCATGGTCCTTCCTAGGCTAGTGCAGCAAGGCAGACACCTTACAGCTCTGTGTCACCACTTCAGCTCCAGCATAAATATTCTTAAGTTATTTGAAATTTCAAATACCTTCAATAATATTTTGACTGCCTTGAGAAAAAAGTTAAATGTCTCTGGTATCATGAAAGCCTCTAGCCCTTCCTACATCTACACACACTCTCCTTCATGTTCTAAGACACTCTCTTAACAAGGAAGTGCAGCTCAATCAAGACAGATTCAAGTAAGCTAGAAAACTTAGAGGAAATAGTAACTACCAGAAAGTTGACAGGGTTGTCTGGAAAAGCAAACTAAGCTTACCTGTGTGGTAAAAGGGTCATTACGCTAGAAAAAAGAACAGACTGATGACTGGCATCCCAATCTATAATTTGTCTCACTTACCTAGTGGAACCAATTTTTTCCAAATTCTAACCAGGAGAATAAATGCAATTTGTCTACCAAAACATTTTTTTAATTTTACAAACAACTTCATGACAACATTTACAGATATAAAAATAAAAGAATGTCAGGCTTACACACAATAACAAAGACCAAGAACAGGCAGTTCTTACAAAAGAAAATACAAATTGGCCGAATATGCATGCATGCATGCATGAGTTATATTTTATATTAATCTAGGAAATGAAAGTCAATGTACTGTTTTATATCTAAAAACATTTTTACAATAGCACTCAAATTTTTTTTTTTAAATATAATTTTTATTTTGATCATAGTGGCTTACATATTGTTGACAATAATATTTTAGGTACATATTTACATAAAATCAGGGGGGCTTCCCATCCCCAAATTGTCCTCCCTAACCCTCCGTTTTTGTCCTACCTCCCATTTCCTCTTCCCTCACCCTCAGGGCGGTTAGAATATATGGTCCCCTCTGTATCTAACCTACTACTTAGTAGTCTTGCATCAGTTTGGTCTTGCTGCCTCCCTTATTTCCCCCTGTAAGTGGGGGCAGGGCTAGCTAGTTCAAGTTACGTGGTTTTGCCTGAAAAAGAGAAAGTAAATAATCTGGAGTAAGGGTCTAATACCCCGAAAATGGGTAGAATCCTTCTAGAGGTTCTCATCATCAATTTGGGAAGTGAATGAGAACAAGAAGGTGAAACACTCCACCAGTACCAAAGGAAGTGTCAAATATCCAGTGAGGACTCCGGTTATATCGATAGGCACCACAAAAAACAGATAAAAAAATATTAAAAAAAAATAAGAAACAAACAAACAAAAAAGAAACAACAACAACAACAACAACAAAAAAAAAAAAACACGCCGTGGTCTTGAAATAAGAAACATGGCGTAGCACAAAACGAAAGAAGAGAAAGGAAGAGAGAAAAAAAAATAAGACTAATTGGGGACAACAATTTCAATAATCACATCCAAACAGAGAAATCGACCAAAATAGCTAGGTAAATAAAAATAATAATAACGATAATAAATGAAGGTAAGATATATATATATATATATATATATATATATATATAAATGTCCAAGGTTTTGTGTTTTTTTGTATTTTTGTTTTTTTTTTCCCTCCTGCCCTGGCACAGTAAATATTGGGGTTATTCGAAAAGGAATTCACTTGCCCTATGCGATATGGGGTTTCTCCGTCCTTGGAGTATAGTGTCATGGGATCAGCTCTTTGCTCAGGATCATTACTCTCCCGGTGGTGTTTTTTTTTTTTTTTGGTGTGTGGAAGACTTCTGCTCTGTCCAGGGTGATACAGTCAGAGCTCTGTGTTTAGAGGTCTCAGTATCTGTACAGATCCTGAGGTAGGACTTATGGTGAAGTCAGTCTTTGTGAATCTAGAGGTTCCGTTACCTCAGTGCCATTTTAATCCATATTCTGTGGTTGGTGGTCTTGGTCTTTGCACTGAACCTAGGATGGCATCTAGAATAGCGTCTTTCTTTGTGCTTCCAGAATCCCCTTTCCGTTACAATTGTCTCTGCCGGACCTTTGGAACTGGGGATCATGCTTATTGTGCAGGTCTTAGCTCAAGCCCTAGCCTAGGGCTTTTTTATTGGTCCCAAGATGTATACAGTCTGGTCGTGGTTCTAGCAGCCAGTCATCTGTAAATCACGATCTTGGCTTTTTGGACCTACCAAAGGGTGCCACGTCTTCTGGTTTTGTCTTGTCGTTAGCTGGTAAGGTAGGCTAAACTGCTCTAAGGTCAAGTTGTTCACATTTTCCTCCTTGTCAGGATATCATGTTAGAGCTGGCCCTTGTTGTTGACCCTGCAGTATTAAGGCTGTCCCAGATGGAGTTTGTTTCTTGCAGCTATTGTGAAGAGCTGTGCCGTTTCTATGTCTGGGATCCAGGGTTCAAGGCTGGATGAATGGTATCTAATCACCTGAGGTCTAAGTTGATTCCACATGACATATTTTCAAGGTAGGAGATATCCCTGTATTATAAACAACTATGAGTTCCTATCTCTAGTAGATAAGAGCTCTTTTTTTTTTTTTTGTATGTAAGATTTCCCCTTTATTTAGTGTGCCTTTGCATGGGGAAGTGGTGCTCCATTATATTGTCGGTGTATTTGGGGTGGACAGAGTGGGTAACAGCAATAGATTGCATACCCAAAAACGATAAAAAAAAAAAAAAGAAAGAAAAGTATATGTGCCCACAAACGTATATGTAGGACAAACATTTAAAAAAATTAATTAGTTAAATAAATTACAAAAAAAAAATAATAAGATAAAATGAGTTAGCGAAGTTTTTAAAGGACCAAAGTGGTGCAACAGACTACTTTACAATTGGTGGAGAACAGGTAAAGAGGTAGTGTATTACAGGTCTTATTCCTATGTTGGAAGTACAGTTTTTCCCGTTGTCTTTTGGATTTTTCTTGTGGTGTGTGGGTTTGTAGGCATCTTCCAATCACACCCCCTGACCTTCAGATTGGTAAAAATTTTGCGGCAGGGAGGTCTTGGAAGAGTTCTTGCATTGGGGATACTATTGGACCTAAGTCCGGTTTCAAGAAACAGTCCACAGTTAGGGGGAGATGGTAGGAAGGGTCTCGCAGCATGAGTCCACAGGGGAGTTGGCTGTCTTTTCTTGCAGGAGACGAGGTGCGGGTTTGGCTGGGTGTCCCCTCGCCTGGGAGCTGGGTACTGGTTCGTTGGGTGGGAGGTCGATCTTGATGCCTAAAAGATTAAGGGCTGAGGGTGGAGAGTTTTAATATGGTGGGAGACCTGGATGGGATTGAGGGGTGAAGGGATAGTTGGATTTCCGGGGGGGAGAAAGGGGAAGGTATATGGGAGGGGTATGAAGGAAGAGAAAAGAGAAAATATCGAAGAAAGAAAGGGAGAAGAGAAAGGGAAAAAAGTAAAGAGAAGAATAGAAGAGCAAAAAAGAAGAAAAAAAAAGTAGTGAGAAGAACGAAGA
Source organism: Suncus etruscus (assembly GCF_024139225.1). NCBI lineage: Eukaryota > Metazoa > Chordata > Mammalia > Eulipotyphla > Soricidae > Suncus > Suncus etruscus. The sequence goes on along the minus strand of NC_064857.1, from coordinate 97,265,157 downwards.
GAATTGCAAGGGAATGCTGGTTTGGTTGAATGTGTTCGATGACTAGAACCAGTAGTTTAGGTCTGTACATCGCAGGTACTGCTTTGGTGGACTGACTGGTCACGTGCTTCAATTCCTAAATGAAGGTTTAACCTAGAGATAAAGTGTATGTTAAAGAGTTTTCGCGTGGCCATCTCGTAGTGCAGGCAAGGTATGGTATCTCGTGTGGTATCCCGAGTTGCCATCTTAGTTTGTCCGCCCTTTGTATCTAAGGGCGCCTGTGAACAGAAAAGCTGAGAGGTTATTTAAAATATATTAAGGTAAAGGGATTAAAACGTAGTGTTATGGTATGTTGCCCTTGCAGTCCGTGAATTCCCGTGGTGTTCTATACTTGTGTTCCTGTTAACGATCCCTAAGGGATTATTGTGGGCCTTTGTTGTAGGAGTCTGATTACATACCTGTTCTCTCTATGTTGCTGTTTCTGTTTTCTTTGTGGTATAATGAATAGCACTCAAATTTAAAGTTGCTGTTAGATTAGTATATTTATATTTGCTGCCACAATGAAAATTGGCACAATGCTTTAAAAACCCAATATTGCAATATAGATATTACAAATAAAAATGGTTACCTGCTTTTAGCCAGTAGCCTAACTTCTGGGAATTTATTAAGAAAACAACAAAATGGGAATAAAAACCACCAATAAGTATAATGTTCTACAGCACTCCTTAAAATACTGTAGCTGAGGGCCCGGAGAGATAGCACAGCGGCGTTTGCCTTGCAAGCAGCCGATCCAGGACCAAAGGTGGTTGGTTCTAATCACGGTGTCCCATATGGTCCCCCATGCCTGCCAGGGGCTATTTCTGAGCAGACAGCCAGGAGTAACCCCTACGCAACACCAGGTGTGACCCAAAAACCAAAAAAATAAATAAATAAATAAATAAATAAATAAATAAATACTGTAGCTGAATGTTTGAGAAAAAAATGGTCAGTAGGTCCCCAATTTAAAAAAAATCTTTGTTGAAATAGAATCAACATATACAAAACATACATACACAGTTGATATAATATATTTGATAGGTTTTGACCTATCTGTGCGTTTCTGAAACCATCAACACTAACAAGATAAAATCAATAATGCTCTTCAATGAAGAAACAACTATTAGAACCAATTGCTCCATGATGCACCCATATTCCCATTTCCACACCACCCCTACCCCTCCCAGAGCATCAGCAGGGACCAGAGAGGGAACCAGTGGAGAAACCCTTTAACTCCTAGGCCAAGGGAATTCCCTCTATAATATCCTCAATACTTAATGTGCCTATGCAGGGGGAAAAGACAAAAAAATACAAAATAATCATCTTTCCACACATTTATTTATTGATTGATCGATTTTTTGACGTATTTATTTTGGTGTAGATATTGAAGTTGATATCTCCAATTTTACTTTATTTCATTTTACTTTATTTTTATCTTATCTTTCTCTTTCTTTTTGCACTCCGGCATGATTTGATTTCAGAACCGAGACTATTGTGTGGTGCTTGTCTTTATTGCTGAAGTGCTCACTGGATATTTAATTTGATATTTCTTTCTGTATTGTTGTGGTGTTTCAATTACCTTTTTCATGTCCTCTCTCAAACTGAGGTTGAAAGCCTCTAGAAGGTCTCCGCCCATTTTCAAAGTATTTGACTCCTTTTTTTAATTTATTTTTTCTTATTTTGTACCCCATTCTATTGCTTTTCTTTCCTTCAAACAAAACAACATAACTCGATTTATCTAGCTTTGCCTCTTAAATAGAGGGAAAAACAAGGGATGGTACCAGGTCCAAACAGATATATGACCACTAATAGTAAGCTAGACAAAGAGGGGTCCACCTACTCTAGCAGCCTGAGGGGTAATGGTGGGGTATATGGGTTGCATAAAGGGAACTGGGATGGGGGGAGGACAAATTTGGTGATGGGTATTCTCCTGATTCAATGTTAATATGTACCTAAAATACTACTGTGAAAGATATATAAGCCATTATGATCACAATAAAAATTAAAAAAAAAAAACAAATAAGTGCAGTAGAATGCCTGTCTCGAATACAGGCAGGGGATGGGAAGGGGGGAGGGGATAATGTTACACTGGTGAAGGGGGGTATTCTATTTATGACTGTAACCCAACTATGATCATGTTACTTAAATAAAAAGTATATTTAAAAATATTAATTCCTATGATACTTTTGAGTCTTTCACTTTTATAAACTTGGATATACTTTAAATGTTGTGGCTTTGGAGGCATCTCTTTTAATTTCTATTTTTTAATGTTTAAGTTCTTGACATGGGCACTATTTTTTAAAGTTTACTGAAAATGCAGAACCCAAGCCCAACCCTAGGCCTACTTAAAGAAGGTAGTTATGTAGGGGAGCCTCTGTACAGTGGGTGTGGGGCCATCACAAAGCCAAGTTATAAAACGTAAAGGAGTTCCAGATGTTAACCCTAGTTCCATCCTGAAGATGCCAACCCACACCTCAAGGCTAAACTTCTTTGTAGATGATTCCTAGAAACACAACCTTGATGAGACTGAATGATACTGGCCTTCAAGGAGAGGGCTGTACCCCTCTGGAAAAGGAGATGCAGGTTGAAGAGATAGCACAGGGTTTAAAGCCCTTGCTTTGCATAAAGAAGTCAATCCTGTTCTCAATTTAGCACCAAATATGGTTTCCTGAGCATCACTACGAGTTCTGGGCACAGAACCAGAACTGGTTCAGGAGGCCTGATTATAACCAAAAATTCCACCCCACCCTTCAAAGAAAAGGTGATGTATTGACAGGAACAAGAAGGCCTGATAAGACCAAATACAGACCACCTGAATTCAAAGTTCTAGGCCAGAGAGACAGTGCAGCAGGTGTGTGGCTTACTTGGATTCAATTCTTGGCACCTCATCTGCTCCTCTAAGCAACAATTACCTGAGTAATCTCTGAGCACAGAGCCAGGAGAAAAGCCTGAGCATATCCAGGTATGGTCCCAAAACAAACAACAAAGAACAACTACAGTTCTGTTTCTGTCAGTGCCCTAACAAAAGGCCTTATCTACATGGAAAGCCCCAAATCAGGCAGAAATAAAAGCTTCTCAGGGTAGCTTAGAAAAAAATCCCATCAAACCAACTTTGTTGGAAAGATATGTACAGGAGGTACCACCATGGGTCACTCCTGAGCACTGTATAGGAATAGTTTCTGAGCATCTCTGAGTATGACCCAACCCCTCCCTACTCCCGCACCCCCCAAAATCAGCTTAGTATACTCCAACCTGAGAGTCACATATACCCTTCTACTCTTCATGTGCTACTTTTCCTCTTTATTTTATGATACAATTCATTTGGGGAATACCTGAATCCCAACTATGTTTGATATAGTTCCTTTTCATTTTTGTTATTGTGCTTTCCTCCCTTTATCCCCTCTCCCTCTCTCTTCCCCCCTCTCTTGCTCTCATATTTTCTCTACTTTAATTTTTTATTTAAACCATTGTGATTTTCAAAGTTATTCATAGTTATTTATAGCTGGGTTTCAGGACCAGTCCTGCCACTGTGTCAACCTCCTTTGACCCAATTTTCCAAAATCCATCCCATACCTCCAACCCCTAAGCCCAGTTTTTAATTTTGGTTATTAAAGTTTGGGTCTCATGATTTCATTGTTGCTGACTCTGGCTTGGATATTTAGTTCTTTCTTTTTGTTTTTTAAATAATATCTTTATTTAAGCACCATGGTTACAAACATGTTTGTAGTTGGGTTTCAGTCATAAAAAAACACCTCCCATTCAGCAGAGCAACCTTCCCACAACCAATGCCCCACATTTTCCTCCTCCCCCAACCCCTGCCTGTATTTGAGACAGGCATTCTATTTCTCTCTCTCATTACCATTTTCATGATAGTTGTTAGTGTAGTTATTTCTCTAACTGCACTCACCACTCGTTGTGGTAAGCTTCATATCATGGACTTGTCCTTTCATCCCTCTTCTTTATTGTCTCTGGGTATTATTACAATACTATCATTTATTTTTCTTAAATGCCATAGATGAATCAGACTATTCTGTGTGTCTGTCTCCCTCTGACTTATTCACTCAGAATAATAGTTTTCTTTCTTTCTTTCTTTCTTTCTTTCTTTTTCTTCTTTTGCTTTCTTTCTTTCTTCTTTTGCTCATTCTTTCTCACTTTCTTTTTCTCCTTCCTTCCTTCTCTTCCTCTCTTTCTTTCTTTTTCATTCTTTCCTCTTCTCTTTTTCTTTTTCTTTTTTCTCTCTTTGTTTCTTTCTCTTTCCTTCCTCCCTCCCTCCTCCCTTCCTTCCTTTCTACCTACCTTTCTTCCTTCCTACCTTCCTTCTTTCCTTTCTTTCTTCCTTCTTTCCTTCCTTCCTTCCTTCATTTTTTTTTTTTTTGGATTTTTGGACCACACTTAGTGATGCTCAAGGGTTACTTCTGGCTATGCACTCAGAAATCACTCCTAGCTTGGGGAGCCGTGTTCACCAAGGATCAAACCGAGGTCTGTCTGATCAGCCTAGTGCAAGAGTTCTGTCCTTTCTTAACAACAACAATGCACCTGAGACCCCTTAGTCACTGTCTCTCATCATTTTATATGGTATTTTTCACTTCCTTCTTGTGGAGTTTGATATCATTAAAGGACAGAAAGGTATAAAAGCTGAGGCATCACCCATCTGAGGCCCCCTTAGGCAGGACAGAATCAGAGAGCAAGGGGGAGAAAACTGAAGACTCAGAACAGTTGTGAGACAAGTTAGTGCCCACCACCCTTCTGCAGAAAGCATTGGCCTGAGGCCCCTCAACCAGCTGTAGCCAATGGAGGGCACTAAACAACTGTCTGTTCCTGTTGTAAGCAAAACATTTTCTCTATCCCTCTTACATCTTCCTTTTTAGTCTCAGAGCATTCCCTTCCTATTGTTTTCAGATTCATGCTAAAAGTTATAACTTGCAACCAGCTAACCACTTGAAGTAGCTTCTTTGGGTGGATCTTTGACCAGTGACTCTAACAGCAGCCAGAGGAGATCATCATCTCCCCTGACTGCTCTTCGCTGGCCACAAATTACTTCATCAGATGATCACTCTCGTATATTTTTCCTGACCATCTGTCTTTTTAACAAATAGAAGAGGGGGTATTGTCATACACCTGTAAACATCACTTTACTTTTTTTTTTCTTTCACCTTTTCTGAGTTAATTAGCAAAAGTTGCCTTAATTATGTCAACTTCAGGTGATGTATGTTAATCTCTGGCTAATAAAAGTGGCAGAGAAAGCAGCAGTGGGAAGAAATTTGACTGGGTCAGTAAGATCCTAGAAGCTATTCATCAGCCCCTGGCCAAAATGCACTTTTTCCAATGCCTTTGTCTGGTTTCTTGTGTGAAACTTCAAGCTGAGAACCCACATTTTCTGAACTTCCTTTCTGCAAGATTAAACACTGAATCTGGGACATGTGGGTAGCCATCAAAGTCAGGGTGATGCTGCCTTTGTGGGGCTGGCAGCAGAGTGTCCTCAACTTGCAGCAGCCTTGGAAACCTAAATGAGTCTTCACTTCCTAGACTCTTAGCAGGTATAAGGAAACAGAAAAACTTACGGCCCCTGGTCAGCCATAAGAGTGTTACTGTCCTCTTAAGGGTAAAGGTATACGTTTACCAGTAGCCCATCCCTTGTAACTGCTGAAGGATATCAGTTCACTCAGAGGTATATAAAGCTCTAGGCTAATGTGCTGGAGGGGAGTGAGGGAATTACAGGAGAGTCTGCCACAGCCATCTCTGACAAATAGCTCCTGCTGAAGAAACTGTTTACCAGACTCTGAGCTCCTGTCACCTTCTGCTGAAGTTATACTAGTCTGAGCCTAACACTAACATGGGTAGTGAGGTGGCAGGTCATGCTGGAGGATGACAGCACTCTTACCAAGGCTACTTCCACCCATGCAGTGGCTCCAGTTCACCTCACCAGCCATGCACTGAATCAGACCTTTAACCTTACTCCCAAGTGACTCATGAGCATGACCATGCCCCAAAACTGTGGCCCTCCAAGCCGCTCCAAAACTCTTCAAGGCTGACTATTGTCCATCATTCCATTGTGCCAGAGGGCTAGAGCTAAATCCTATTGTTGGTTTGATTGGTTAGTTTGGTTTGGGGCCACAACCAGTTAAGCCCTCTGGCTCTGTGCTCAGAAATTACTCCTGGCAGGATCAGGGAAATATATAAGATGCTGGGGACCAATCCTGAATCACCTACGTGCAAGGAAAATGCCCTACCTGCTGTACAATTGCTCTGGCCTCATAGAACTGAATCCTTTGACTCTAAACATTAGCAGAGTTTACAGTCAAGAGCGATTTCCTAGAAATCTAATCTCTCAGTGACCTTGGGTAGTAGAGTTTTTCCTGGGCGAGGTGATGAAGAACAAAAGTGAGACCTAATGCTGCACCAGCGAGGTGTCCCACAATTAACTGTTTTAAGAATAGTTTCAAAAACTGTTTACTATGTTTTGGTAACAGATGCTCCCAAACAAAAGAAACAGGAAACTAGTGCGGTGCCTGTCTTCCATTCAGCTGAACTGAATGCCTTCCATTAAATCTGCCTGCAAACTTTGCTGAGAAGCCCAGCTAGCAGCACTGAAAATTACAGTGTGCACTTCAGTGGGTAATCAGCTGAAATTGAGCTGTTTTCCATAATCTTTGCTGATAGTGCAAATAGATCCTTTAAAGTAAACGGCTTCAAGTTACCACACGTACTATAAAACTGAGCAGGCCCACGTGCTTACCACAGATGCTTCTATTGCATACCAAGGTCTACTGCACAACAATGGGTCCTGAGGCTATCGGCAACAGCGACAAACAGCTTGTGCTTCAGCAAATGGACCGGCCAGAGGGATACCAGTTGAGAGCTCGTCACAGGTACACTTTGGCTGACAGGAAGAAAAAAGAAAGCCTCCATCTAAAAATCTATGGTTTCCTCTCACCAGGCTAGCTGACCTTAACCTATCCAGAAGAAAAAGATTCTAAGTTAAAAGTACAGAAGGTCTAAACTGGTTAGAAGTTGCAAATACTCACAAGATGATGAGCCTGAGTGATACCCATTGTATAGATTCATAACTAAGGAGATACTGTTCTCTCTTTTAGGCTTGCTTGCTTCTGAATGGGGGCATATGAGTAAAGCATACTCTGGGAGTTGCTATGGGATGACAGACAGGAAGTTGCCACAAGATTCAAGTATCAGCATGTCTTGGACTATCTTGCATCACTCTCATGGTGGCTGAAATTCTTTTTCCCTTAACCTCTATTTCAAAATGGAATTATAATCTCATTAGTAAAATGCTGTAGATCACACCACCTAGAAAATAGAGAGATTTTGTAAGTGCTTGTTTATCTACTTCCTACCCTGACAACAAACAAATTTCACACCCATACTTTTCTCTCTCATTGCACACTCCCAGACAGCAGAAATAAACAGGAAGATCCATGAAGAATCCTTCTAGAATGCTCTTACAGATGAATTATTCTAAGTACTGTTTATAAACAATTGCAATTACATCCAAATGTTGACTTCTATTTAACTATTGTTTAAATTTTAATAGAATAAAAAATTACAATATGAAAAATTAATTTAGTTGCATATGAAATGTAGATTTTTATGAATTACATTTTGGGGGGGTCACACCCCCTAGTGCTCAGGGGTTACTTCTGGCTCTGTGCTCAGAAGTTGCTCCTTGTAGGCTCAGGAGACCATATGGGATGCTGGGAATCAAGCTGGGGTTCATCCTGGGTTAGCTGCATGCAAAGCAAATGTCCTACCACTGTGCTAATTCACTAGCCCCTTGAATTACATTGGGGGGAGGGATTTTGGGTCACACCGGGCAGTGCTCAGAGGTTACTCCTGGCTCAATGCTCAGAAATCGCTCCTTGGGGCCAGAGAGATAGCATGAAGGTAAGGCGTTCACCTTGCATGTGGAAGGACAGTGGTTTGAATCCCGGCATCCCATATGGTCCCCGAGCATGCCAGGAGCGATTTCTGAGCATAGAGCCAGGAGTAATCCTGAGCGATACAGGATGTGACCCAAAAAACAAAACAAAACAAACAAAAAAAAAACCAAAAAAACCAAAAACAAAAAGAAATCGCTCCTAGCAGGCTCAAGGGACCATATGAGATGCCGGGATTCAAACCACCATCCTTCTGCATGCAAGGCAAATGCCCTATCTCCATGCTATCTCTCCAGCCCCTTGAATTACATTTTTTTTAAAAAGGGGAGAATCCTGGATTATTCAGGCATGCTCAATGTCATCATAAAATTCCTTAAAAGTGGAGAAGAAGAGGTATCTATAGAGAAAAGCCCAGGGATGTAGGATATTAGATTTGAAATGCTGGAAAGGGACTATGAACTAGGACTATAGACATATTAAGATTTTTAGGAGAAATAGAATTAGTGTGTGCATATATATAAAATCACATATATGTATAACTATATGCTTGTAGTTTATGCATACACACACACACACTCTGTAATTGACAAACAAGATTATAGATACTGAGAATTTCTGTGAACAGCTCTCCCCAAGCTGGAGACTGAGAAAGGCTTCTGATTTGGCTTCTGGGTCAACAGGCTGCCAGGAAAGGGAGGCTTGCTCTTTTCTGACCCTTCTGTGCTACGAGATGGATTTGATTATGATCATCTTCCCTAGAGAGTAACTTACATTACAAAGTCTACAGCTTGAGAAACTAACCTCTTTTTTAATTAATACAATTTTAATTGAATAAACATGAGATAAACTGTTAAAAAAATGTTCATGATTGAGTTTCAGTCATACAATGTTCCAACACCCACCCATTCACCAGTGCACATTTCCAGCCACCAATTTAAATTATTTAAAATAATTAAAAAATTAAATTATTTGTGGCCCTGTCAAACTGACATATAAATTAACTATTGTGCAAAACATTCTTTTTCCACTTATAAATAACCTATATTGGTATTAGAGAGCTTCCTCAATCATATATTACATGTATATCATTGTTCATTTTTAAAATAACATCCAAGTCAATAGACAAAGCTAAAATGATAAATGTATTGGAGTTATATAGAATATAAAGTAATGTAATGTAATACACAGCAGTATTCCTTGTCAAATGTTACTAAAAATTAGCTGTCAGAGTGGGCAAGTTCTCAGAGCATGGAGGGAAAGAAATGTGCTTTTCTTTAGGAAACTTCAAAAAGCTATGCAGTCCTCCTGGCATTTTTTTTTATCTTGACTCAGAAAGTCACATTCCATCTACAGAACACACTTTACATTTTTTTCTAGTAAATTCTTCCCTGGTTATGCATTATTTGCTGAAATGCCTCAGTGACTACATATGACATCATTTAAATAGCTGTGATATTCATGTTTTAAAATTCTATAAAATGGGCTCTTTAAATTTATATTTTATTTATTTTTGTATATATCTTTTTTAATCTTTATTTAAGCATCATGATTACAAGTATGTTTGTAGTTGAGTTTCAGTCATAAATATAATACCCGCTTCACCAGTGCAATATTCCCACCACCAATGCCAACCTCTCTCCTCAAATAGACTTTTTTGCCATATCTTTCTAACTATTTCATCCATTGTTATTTTTCATAACATTAGAATATAAAAATGTATTAAAATAATTTTCTAATGATTTTAAGTATTCTTAAACCAGAAGTGAAATTGCCTCTTTCTCTTCCTTAAATTGTTCCTCACTCCCTTTAAGATAATCTAGGAAGCCCTTTCTGACACCAGCTACCAGCCTCTGCCTCTGCTACCCAGATATCTCCTCCCCATCTGATTCCACCCTCTAGCCCGCCCACCATTTCCTGGCATCTCAGCTGCATAGTCCTCAGTGGCACCAAGTTTCATCTAGTTTCAGGAATCTGCCTTGCTTGCTTTTGTTTCAGGTGCTTAATTTGTACTGTTTTCTTTGCTGAAAACATTTTTTTTATTTCTGCCCCTTTAACTAAATTCCTCCTGCTCATCATTCATGTCTGAGGGTGGACATAAGTTCCCTCAGAAAGCTCGTGACAAAAGCTATTTAGGGAGCATCCACTAGTGTATAGAGAACACTTACTAGGTCATCTACCCATCACATAAAAAATAGCCCATTACCTCGCTATCTTATCCACTAGAATTATGACCAACTTAGGGGTTGAAGACTACTTGAGTCCCCTCTCCCTCATCCATTTCAAGTTCTTAGTACAAAATGCCCTGGTGTTGTCTTTACTGAACACATATGTTTTTACAACACATATTTGTTTACAATATATTTGCTACAACACATATGTGCATAGAAGAGGGAATAATGGAATAGATTATAGCTATCTAAATACTTTCTTTGTATTAAGAACTTACTAGCCTTGGGCCAGAATAATAGTATAGTGAGTAGGATACTTGTCTTGCATGCCATGACTTAGATTTTGATTTCTGGCATCCCCTATGGTTCCCAAGCACTGACAGGAGTAGCTTCTGAGTACAGAGCCAGGAGTAAGCCCTAATCACCAGGTATGCTGCCCTTCAAAATTTTTAATTTAATTTAAAAGCTTCTAGTCACCACGCTAATCATGTTCCATGTGCTATGTATTCATACTATGTCTCAGTAGCTATCTATAGATATTTGAAATAGAGTTTTTAGCGGATATTTGTTCATTTTCTCTTTAATCTTAAAACAATTTCCCCAAATTCAAATTTTCTTTTATTTTTATCTTCGGTTTTTTGTTTGTTTTGTTTGGGGCCACACTGGCAGTGCTCAGGGGCTACACCTGGTTCTAGAACTACTCCTGGCAGTGAACAGGCGACCATATAGTATTGAGATCAATTCTATATGAACTGCATATTGAGCACTGACCCCTCATTCTCATTCTGACCTCACCGCTCACTCTGACCCCTCATTACTATTATTAACATAATTAAGGAAATTAGTTATTTAAATATGTTCTTTGCCTATGGTGGTCTTATATATAGGCATACAATTCATATAGGTCATTTTCTGAAAAGTGGCCTTATAAAAAAGGCACTGAGACAGTGGAAATTCAGAATTAGTCTGACCCCTCTTTGATTTCCATAGATTTTTTTCTAACTGTGTTAATTTCTAAAGACATGTATTGGGTCTGTACCTGGGACAACTCTTTTTATCCCACTGTGGATGAAGAACATAGTGACTGATAAATAAAACTCTGTTAATCTCACTGTTAATCTCTCAGTCTCTGTGAGGCTGTAAAGAAATTATAGATTCCTCCTTTGTGTGCTATAGTACCATGAGTGGAAAAATCAAAAGTTGAAGTGGGCACTATCTAGGTCATTGGAAAACATTCTTAAACTTTAACTTCTCATCCATCTTATGATACAACATAAAAAATTTAGCACATTAACATTCACAGTTTATGCTCATAATTCTCAGAACCCTCATTTTGAGCCTTTGGTTAAGGAACTATTGTTTGAGCAACAAAAGCCAAGTATTTTTTTTGTCGACAATAGAGCTTTGTTTGAAAAATATTTGTGCTTTATTTTCAAATATAAATTGGTTATGAATAAAATCAGCATTTTACTGCATTTAGTAATTCATAAGCATGAATTAAACCAACATAGGGTAGAACAAGTTTTATTCCCTACCCTCTACCTCATGCTCTCCCCTTCTTATTCTGTCTCAAAGGGGTATTTAGAAATATATCATGAATTCCAAAGAAATAAAGGTAAGCAAAAAAGATAAATCTGTTCTAACCTAGTAAACATGAGTAACACCTACTTAGACATTAAATCTGTGTTCCTTCTTTCTCTGCCTGTGTGCTGATCTGGATTCACACTCCTACCTTTTTCTCAGGGGAAGTTATGAGAAAGGTAAGGCAACATCTGGTTCATTTGTTTGCTTGAAGATTTCAACCATCTCAATTATGAAAGTCCCATTCCAGCTGTGATATTTATGGCTAATCTGTGTAGTTTATAGTGATAATATCTACCATTTATTATGCAATTCCTCTGTGCCAAGCATGTTTATCCTCAGAGGAATTCTGCCTGACAGTCATTGTCCCCATCTTAAGAAAAAGGAAGCTAAGTTTTCACAAGGTGCTGGTCCATGACCATAGTCTCAGCTACCATACAGAGAAGGCTAGCTTTGACTTCAGCCCTCTTTCTTTCAGAACTTGACAAGACAGACTATGGCTACAAAAATCAGCCCCAATATTACTGGACTATCTTTCTATATAAAGAAGATATAAACAAACTATCATATTTTAAATGTTTCTGTTTGTCTCCAGCTCCAAGGCCAATTCCCTCTCAGGAACTCTTGAGTGTTGCATCAAAAAGCTAGTTTTGATTATAAATTGCCCACATGCAATATAAAATGAGGTAATAGGGACTTTGATTTGGACCTGCCTCGGAATGGACCCCTTGGAGCAGGAAATCTGGAGAAATTCAAAGATCAGGAATGTGGAGTTTGGGATTGTTGGCATAAATATAAAAGCAAGGCTACCACCAGTTTCTTCATACCCACACATAAATATCTTTAATCTACAAAGCACTGAAATTCTGTCACATATGGTTGTTCTTCTGAAAGTATAAAATACAAGAGATTTTTCTCACATAAATTTTCTACTCATGCCTTCATCGGTGAAGCACTTTTGCTCCAAAGGAATAGAAAGCATTGAGCCGTGGCCAGACAATGAAATATTTCTAGCCGAGTATAACATTCTCCAGTCAAGTGGAAATAAAATATAGCAATTAAGTATAACTAAGTTAACATTCCAGCATAGACTTCTAATGCATGTATCACTCTTTAATACAGACCAAGTCCTGGCATGTGAAGTTAAGAAGGATGAGGAGGATTTCAACTTCAGGCTTTTCTATATCTAAAACAAAACAAAAACAGTTGCATTTTCTTCTATTCTGAAAGTTAGATAATAAGTATAGAAGGTAGATATAAATTGTTAAATATATAACAAGTATAAATATATATATATCATGCTATATATCAAGATTCCAGATGCAAGAACTGCTGAAGAAAGGACTTTTTTTTTTTTTTACCAGAGGAAGGGGCCAGAAGTTGATATGGGGTCATGAAGAATTTCACCTAAGAACCATGGTTCATTCATGGATCATTCTTAGAAGTAGGATTAGTTCTGAGACACCTTCTCCCCACCCCCCTCACATTAATAACTATACAGACAGAGGAAAGTGGACCCATGGAATCAAAGTTGACACTTGCCATGCATTTACTTCATGCAAATTCTGGCTTATGAGTTCTCAAAGTATCTCTTTTTATTATCAGAAATCCTATCTGAGTAATAAACCATAGAACCAATACTTTGAACCAAAGAACTTCATACGTCCCTGAGCCCCAAATATGCCCTTCTTCAATTGTAGTTCTCAGACTGTTCCAAACAGAAGAAATGTCTTATTCTAGAACCTATGTTGGCTGATTGGGCAAATCATCTTATTGATACTGTATTATGTGGTAGTACCAACACACACATAGTTCTATAAAAGAAAAATCAATGTCAGCTGCTAGAGGAAAACAAATTCACAGAATCACTGAAACCCTCCACTGAATCAAACTGGAATTCCAAAGAAATATTTTTAGTGTGTAAATATAAGGTCAAAAGAAAAGGTGAAATACAATACTAGGAAAAGTTCAGTCCAGCTCCAAAGACCTGACCACCAGGGCACTGGATAGGATAGATCCCTGTACAAGGACAGGAAAAGAATAAGATGCCTTGCATGCAGCTGATCCAGGACAGATAGCAATTCAAATCCCAGCATTCCATATGGTCCCCAAAGCCTACCAGGAGCGACTTCTGAGCACAGAGCCAGGAGTAGCCCCTGAACGTCGCTGGGTGTGTTCCAAAAACAAACAAAAAAATGGAAAAGAATGAGTTGTGCCCAGTTCACACAGTGGAACAAGAGGGAGGAAGAAAGGCAGGAATGCACATTTCTTTATCTTTTGTTTTTTAAGGCCCTTAGTGATTTGAAGGTTGGATAATGTCCTCCAACAAGAAAATATCAGAAAACCCAGTTTACTGAAACCCTGTATTCAAATGTTCCTTTCACCTGGAAGTGTATTCAGAAACTCTGCTTTATTTGAACACCTGGTGGTTGACACATAAAACTTGCCATTAAACCCTAAAATGAACATTTAATAGTAGAATGTGTAGATGACTTGTGGAACATAACAGAAAGATATAATCAGATATTAAGTATAAAGTAGAACTAGTAGAAACTAGAAGACCAGTTCAGGTTCCTATTAATAGGGGAGGGTCCCATAGGAAGGCAGGAAGAACTTTCAGATCATGATCTATGTCTGATATGCATAGAGAAGAAGGAAGGAAGGTTACACAGGAAGTTAAGTTAGCTCCAAAAATGTTTTGGAGAAGACAATCAGGGTCTGCAGGTTCCCCATTTGGCATCCAGAATATTCCAAAGGGGTTACAGGTAAAAATCATCTATATGGGAGGCAAGGCAAGAGACTAGGGGACAACACGGTCAGAGGGTCACAGGAAGTAAACAAGGTCAGAAGGGGTTTTGGTGGGGAAAAGTTGAGAAACATCAGCCTAAACAGTTTCTAGCATAAGGTTGCAATGATGAGGTTGCAAAGAGACTTCAATGCTGACTCTGAGACAGTCAACAACCCACAGAGACCAGAGTGGCCAGCTGGTGCGTCTCAGAAATTCGCACACCAAAGGAGACTTGCACCGCAGCAACCCAAATAGCCGTGGATAACTGAGGTTTTTAAAATCCACATACTGAATGTCAAAACAGGCTCTCAGTGGGAAAACAATGCTCTATTGAGTGACTTGTTAGTGTGATAAAGTAGCTTTTCCTTCATAACAATTCAATGGATTTAACATATACAAACTGGCAGAAATGTTTTCCCAAATAGCGTCTGAGAGTCTAGTCAGTCTCTTGCACTCCTAGTTAAGAAATTATTGCCTGAGTTCTAAATACTAAATGGTTCTGGATCCATTTATTGTTTAGGAGATGCAATTTTCCCTACATTTGTCTGTACTCAATGGACACTCTTTAGCAGAACCCAACCATGCTGGTGCCTCAATCTTGAAGTTCCAGCCTCTACAGCTGTGAGAAATAAATGATTGTTTTCTATCAGTCAGGCATCATATACAGTTTTATATAGCAACACAAATGGACAAAATAATTCTGAATTTCCCAAAGACAGGATTCTATAACTCGATAGAACAAGAGGTTAACTCTCAGAGGAGAACCATCTAACATAAGTTTGTTTCATAAATAAATGTACACATGGCAGCATTTAGTCTCATTTCCATATATCACAGACCTCAGGTTCAGGGAAGTTCTAAGCCCTTCTCCTCTTTAGAGTTCTCTGGGGTCTACACTGACACATTTAAAAGAATCTTTAGATTGAAAAGTGACTGGATTGGTTTAGATCAGTGCTTCTCAATTATTTTCTGTCATGCTCCCTAGGAAGAAGAAAAAATTTTTCACGTCCCGTGCGTGACTGTAAATAGTATGTTTATTAAAAAAAGATCTTTAACCTGCAAAACAAAAATATATAAAATAATTTGAGCTGATTTTTTTAATCAGAGGTGATATCTGGATTAATGACTACAATGAGCATGTTTTGCAATGCATAGCTTTTCAAAGCAGGGTTTGAAGCAGGACATAACAACTTTCAGCTCCAGACATACAGAAACATAAATACCGGGCTTAGCTTGTAATGACAATGTTTGCAGAGGTTAAACACACCCTCCTTTAGGGAGCCACATGCCCCCCCTGGGGGACGCGTCCCACTATTTGAGAACCACTGGTTTAGATGAATAAAAGTCATTAACTCCTCCACAGGTACTCCCAAAGCTCTGTTCCCTAAATGGAGTTGAGCTTGCCTCCTCTGAAATTTAGTCATATGAACTGTCCTTTTCCTTGGCGTGGTGAACTTTCTTATTTTGAGTTTTAATTCATGCCTCTCTGCTGAAGATCAAACTAAATGAGAGGAGAACAAAACCTGATGACTTTATGCCACCATAGGACACATGCACACTATAAATTCTTAATAAATGAATAAAAGATTGAAATAAACAGCACCATTATTCCACCCTCCTGGGTGCAGGCTTGTCAGACATCTTAAACAACTATCTAGTTTAGGATTGGCCTGCTTTCTCCTCCTTTGTTCTTGAAGAAACCTTATTCTGACCTGGATTAAGCATCTCTTCCCTTTTATTTTTTAGCAGAATTCACAGAGCTAGTGCCTCCATACAGGTTTATCAATGTCTTTATTATATCTGACAGACAGGGTAGTAGTGAATCTATAAAATACTGCCTATTTCTTCTCAACTTTTGTGACAGCGTATTAAGGCAGTAGTAACTGAAAAAAAAAAAAGACAAAAAAGGAAGCCTGGGGGAGAATATTTTTCACTGGTGTCCAGGCCACAAGAACCACTAAAATAGCAACACTTTCCTTTCTTTGCATAGCTGCAAATGAACTTGACTTCACTTAGCACAGCACTAACCACACCTTATGTTTCCCCTATAGTTTGCATCTTTTATAAGTCTTCAGCTATCTTGATGATATTATATAGTTTTGATGCATGTCAAACTTTAGAGTCTATGGTGTTTTGTTATAGCTAGTCAAGACACCCTAAAGGAACAAAAGAGCAGATCAATTTTATTATAAAAGCTAAAATATGAAAAATGTTTGAAAGAAAGGAAAATTTAGGTGAGGACATTACCCTGCTCTCAGTCTGGAAAGTCAAGTCAAAATGTGTGCAGCAAGATTGCCCTCAGAATGGCCTTTGCATATCCTATGTATGGCTATGTGAGCCCAAAGAGAGATTTATGTGCCAAGATGAGAAAAGTATACCAAAATCTTCCCAATAAATCAAAATCTATAGATTTCACTCACTCCTTCTTAGTATATAGCAGTCAGGACCAGTTTAGCTATGTTCCAGTAACAAATGAACCACAAATTTCAATTGTATAAAGTAGCTCTCATTTATACATAAACTACATGTCCATGAAAGAGTATCTGGGGCCCCTGTTATGTAGTCCCAATTTAGGATCTATGCTGGCATTCTCTGCCTGCTGCTATGGAGAAAGGAAAAAGAAAACTTGACAGATGATGCTTCTGAAACTCCCACTAGACGCAGCATATGTTATTGTGCTCCCAATCCATTACACAAAGCAAGTCACATGACTACATTTATTAACTCAGAGGGAAAGGGAGGCAAATTCATCTATGCACCTAGATGGACTGGAAATACTTTGTGAACTTAAGAAAAGTGTTATTTGTCTTTATTTTTTTTGTTTGTTTTTTGGGTCACATCCGGCAGTGCTTGGGGGTTACTCCTGGCTCTACACTCAGAAATCACTCCTAGCAGGCTCAGGGGACCTTATGGAATGCCGGGATTTGAACCACCATCCTTCTACATGCAAGGCAAACGACTTACCTCCATGCTATCTCTCCAGTCCCGTCTTTATTTTCTTATTTATTTTTTACTTCCTATTCATGTCCACAAGTTAAAACAATTTGTCCTCTAGAGATTGTAAAATTTCTGATATACAGATTTTCTTTTTATGTTCTGATTTGCCTCTTCCAGGGCCACTGCCTTCACCTATCCAAATGTAGGCCCCGGTTGGTGCTGTCAGGTAACTATCACATGTTCTACTGTCCTACTGGAGAACATGCCTCCAAAAGCTGCTATGGTGTACTTAGCCATAGGTACAGACACAACTGAGACCAACTTAGAGTCTTAAACAAGGATTATGAAAGCATTGAGGATGCTAAACTGATTAGGTTACAAAGAACATGAAACTTGAATACAAAGCTAAAGTGGCTGCTTTTGGAATCCATATGCCTATGCTCTTCCAAGAGAATCTATCTAAGATCCTTAGCTATCCCTAAAAAGTTAACTAAAAGAAAATTGATCATTACCTCGATTATGGGCTAATTCCAGTCCTAGTTTCCCATGACCCAAATTTCCATCTTCTATGACACTAACTGCCTATTTCCTTCCTGGCCAGCACTTTCCTTGTCCCCACAAAATGACTTATAGATCAAAATAAGCAGTTTTCATCACAAGGTGTGTTTGGGCTGAAAAAAACATCACATGTTTAGGGGCTGGAGAGATAGCATGGAGATAAGGCATTCGCCTTGCATGCAGAAGGTTGGTGGTTCGAATCCCTTTATCCCATATGGTCCCTCTAGCCTGCCAGGAGCGATTTCTGAGCGTAGAGCCAGGAGTAACCCCTGAGTGTTGCTGAGTGTGACTCAAAACTCAAAAAAAAAAAAAAAAAAAAACAACAAAACAACTCACATGTTTAGAGTCAGCTTAAAAAAATGGTATTGCATCACTTGGAGAGCTTTTGAAATTTCAAAATTCGGCTGCTTTGTAAGAATCTAGTGTTGGCCCACTACTCATCCATCTACTGAATACCCAAGATGAACCACTTTCCCCGCCCTGTGTACTAATTTCTTAAAGGACAAATTAGGGACAGAGAGACAGTTCAATGGATTTCAAGCATGCATGTAGGAAGTGCCAGTTTGATCCATGGCATGGCAACTGCTTGGTCCCAAAACACTAGGGAGTGACTCCCGAGTATTGAGTGGGGAGTATCCTCTGAGCACCACTGGGAATGGTCCAGTGTAGATTAACAAATTAATTATGGAGTCCTGGATGGTTGTGGATGATGGTGAGATGGAGGGATGGAGGCCTTTCTCTGCTGGCCTGGGCCACATGCCTGCAACCCCCTCCAGCCGGCGGGTCTAAAGGTTCAAGATAGCGGTGGGGAAAAGACTCACAGCAATCAGGTTTCAGGAGACATCAGTTTTATTCAGGCCCTAGCCACCACATGTGTGTCCTAAACTTTAAAACCTTTTACGCTGGCTCCATAGTCAGCCCTGCATTGAAACTTGTCTCTCCTAATTCCTCATCCTACCAGCACCCCTTCTGCTTCTCTCTTGCTGAATCTCTCTCAATCTTTGAATCTTCTCTCCTGCCCCCTGGCAATCCTTTTGTTAACTACCAAAGACCCCTCTTAGAAATGGGCAGGTCTTACCATCAGGTAAGGTTACACAGGAAGAATGGGGGTTGGGGGTTAAAGGCCAGAAACAAAGACAAAACTTTAACCAAGAAAAAGTTAACAACACAAATAACTGTGTATTATTCATAAAAATTGATTTTTTATTTTAAATTCTTAAAAATATATCTGTCTAAACTCAATTGGTTTATTTTATTGGCTAATTCTTTTGAATACTTACGAATTAAATAATTCCAACTGTATATACTTTCTTCTATGACAGAAGAAAGCATTTCTCATTTTATGAGTCCAGCATTAATCTAATACCAAAAGCAAACCAATATCCCTCATTAACCCTCATTTATAAGTAGATGCACAAATCCTTATAAAATCCCCACTGGAAAAACTCTTGCTTTGTATGTGAGACATCTTGAGTTTGATCGTTGGTATCATACATACACATATACATGCACACACAAAGTAAAAACAGCCATAGGTGGTCCGAGTAAGATCAGGTTCTCTTCTGGATGATTGCTCTAAGAAACTAGATTTCTATGACCTGATCCATGACAGAAATGGCAAAAACAGTCTCAGTAAGAACCATCAATTCTAGATTGAGGCTGCCTCTTTGCCATACTCTCCCACACTCCATGCCTTGTGAAAGCCCATGGCAGTAAAGATATGTCTGCTAGGATGGGTGAGGAGAAACAGTTGAGTAAGTGGAAACATGGCAGCCATGACTATGTAGGCACAACAGAGGTTGAGAGACATAGATAAAGACCTCTGAGGTCAGATCATATTTGTATTTTATGATTGGTGTGGGAATAACTAGTTAGTGTCATCTGTGTCTTTGGGGGGAACCAAATGGACTGAGTGAAATCTAACAAATTAAGAAGGTAGATTAATTGCCTTTTGGTAATAAACCAGTGTCACATTCATCTTTTATTTTACCATTGTCCCTAAATCCTAATTCCACCCCAGATTTTGAAGTCCTGGCTTGGATTAATAATTCAAATGATTCTGGGGAAAATAGTAAATAATTTTGCTTTTTACTTCACACACACAGGCTCAGATCCATAAAGCTAGAGCTCTTGCTAGAAAAATAACTTCAGAGAGAAATGTGTAAACAAGTTATTGATTTTTCCAGGAAAACCTCTGCATCTTGCTTCTGTATCACCAGTACTTGAAACTGAAACCGACAAGGCTTTTTCTCCTAACACAAAAGGTGAGGCTTTGTATTTACTGTGTCTTACATTCAACATATGCATGCAAACACATATATGTACACATATACACATGCCCAATGTACACACACAGGCCTTCCAGATTTGGCATTGATTATTGTGAAAAAAAAAATGTTCTACTGAAAACAACAGTGGCCTCAGTTGTATGACTACCAGCATCGAAATTACTGAACCAGCTTTGTGGTGCTTATTTGCCCTTAGTCTTTATTTAGCACAGTCATTTTTCAACTTTGGGAAGATCTCCAAAACCCCAGATAAGAAAGAAGGGAAGGAAAGTAGAGTGGGACAGAGGATGGGAAGGATGCTCGATTCTCAGGGCTGTTGCAGGTTCAAATAAAAATGTGATCTCTGACTAGGGCATTTGCCTTGCATACGCTAACCTAGGACAAACCAAGGTTTGATCCCTCAGCATCCCATATGGTCCCCCAAGCCAGGAGTGATTTCTGAGCGCATAGGCAGAAGTAACCCCTGAGCGTCATCGGATGTGGCCAAAAAACAAAAAACAAAAACAAAAAGACTATTCACTTTCTAAAGACCCTAAGATTCTAACCCAGTGCTCCATGAAACAAATAAACAGACACTTCTCTGAGAACAATGGCCGAATGTGGTGTCCAGTGTTAGAGAGGGCAATGACAGGGAGTCAAAGGCTTGTGGCACCAACTATCTCATTTAGCAAGATTTCATTCAATTTGACTCTATAAAACATTTCTCACAGCTCCCCAACTCTAGGCTGTTCTGTTCATCTTGTCCTCCCTCTTACTTCTGTGAAAGACGGTGGAGGGGATTCTGGGGATCAAACTTAGGTCAATCGGATGCAAGGCAGACACCCCACATACTGGACTATCTCTCTGGTCCCACAAGTAGAGTTGATTTTTGAGAGGACTTACTACTTTAAGAATATACTCCTTGGATCAGAGAGAACATACAGTTGGTGGGTGCTTGCTTTGCACACTACCGACCTATGGTCTCAGTACCAATATGGTCCTCTAAATCCACCAGGAGTGACTCTATCCCCAAGTATAGAGCCAGGAATAAGCCAAGCCCTAAGCAGTACTGCCGAATGTAGCCATATATATGTACATATATGCATATACATATATATGTATATGTAATGTATATGTATATGTGCTTATGTACATATACATATATGTATATATATTCTGGATTGGATAAAAAGTCTATTGTTTTGTGATTTACTGTTTCTTACTGTTTTGTGATTTCCAGGTGGCTGCATTTGGTATCTCTGAGTCAGTACCAAACTCAGATTCACTTATGTACTGGAGACAGTTACCACTTCCTGCTGGCTGATTCCTACATCTTCTTTTTTACCAGTTTTTTTTTTTACCAGTCATGGACAGGGTCTAGAAACATCAAGCAGATGACCTTGAACCACAGAGCCGAACCTCTCCACTTTCATTCAGGAAGAGGAGGGGAGCTATGGGAATAAAAAAAAATACGAGGCAGATGCAATCTGCTGCCAGCACGTGTAACCTCGGAGAGAAGATTTTTATTCTGTTAGTCCAGTGTCCAGACACTCAATGTAAGTCATTTGCTCCTTGCAAAGGCTGTGAGCTGAAACCTGCCTGTGGGAGTCAGCATCACAGGAGGTTTGTCACTACTAATACATCCCATCGACCCTCACTGTTCCAGAAAAAGACCCCACCAGAAAAAACCTCCAGCTCACTTGGAAAGATTTGATCTTTTTCTATTTCTATTTCTATTTCTTTTCTCTCTTTTCTCTTCTTCGTCTTTTTCCTTTCTCTCTCTCTTCCCGTCCCCACACGTGGCAGTACTCAGAACTTATTTCTGTCTCTGTGCTCAGGAATAAGGTCACAAATAAAAAGGAAACTAAATCATTTCACTACACTGGACTCTGAATCTTTAAGTCCTCAAGTATTTTCTTACTAAAGTTTCTGCCTAAAACATCATTAAAAGCTTACTCTGGTTATATGGTATTTTATGTGGCCTTTTATTATTTACAAAGCAGTTTGCTCAATGATGCTCCCCAAAATTCTGTTTGGTCAGCAAGCTCTGATAAAACCCATTCCTCATTCAATCCATTCCTTGTTATACAAGGAAAACTCAGCAAAAGCTCATGAATTTGTTAATGGCATTCAGAAAAATTTCCAGGCCATTTTCGTTTTTATAATTTTCTCTCAAGATAGTCCAGCAGGACTTTGTTTAATGAGGTTTAAACCTGGCATGGTCCTTTAAACAAAGAAACTTGTTCCTGTCCCATTTGCACTTCGAACACATGCAAAACATATTTGAACTTCAGACACACACAAAACCCATATTCTACACATACATTCATCACTCAGGAAAACTCTGATGCAGTTCAGGATAGAGATGTGAGACAAAGTATTCAGAATTTCACTACAACTAAAGTCCTAATTAGGAAACTTGTACTTGCCAGCTTCTCATTGCTAATCTTTAAAATGGTGCCAATAACTCAGAAAAATTAATTCAATCTAATTAATGCCATACTTCTGCCTGGGCATAAGAAAGCTGATTTTTTTTTTCAAAAAAATTACAAGTCAGGGACCAGAGAGATAGCATGGAGGTAAGACGTTTGCCTTTCATGCAGAAGGACGGTGGTTCAAATCCCGGCATCCTATATGGTCCCCCATGCCTGCCAGGGGCGATTTCTTAGTGTAGAGCCAAGAGTAACCCCTGAGCACTGCCAGGTGTGACCCAAAAACCAAAAAAAAAATTACAAATCAGTGCTCAGGGATAGATGGCTCCTTGCTAGAGCTCTTGCTTTGCAGACTTGAGATCTCAAGTTCAAATCACCCACATGCCAAACAAGATCTGGGTGGCACTGTCATTTGGGACTCTCAACACAAGAAAGTATGAAATCTACAGTGTCCATAGCCATGGTTGTACATGTGTACAACCCCAAGAAAGTTCCACAATCAAATATGTAAAACCCCCTGTTATTGCAACAACAATACAATGAATAGGAGGGGAAATGACAAATAGTATGATAATTGATAGATGTGCTTGTTCTATATAACTCGTTCCTTTTTTAGAAACCCATGAGCAGACTGAACTTTTGCAAGTGAGACTGAACTTTGTATTAAAAAAAAATTAACAAGACAGGGCTGGGTTAAAAAAAATCCAATGGAGAAACTCTGCTGGAACTCAGATGCCAGCACCCCTATCTGCCTGTCTTCTGTGCTGTGCTCCATTTTCGGCCTGATTTCATCCTGTGTGTGGCTCATCTACAGACGGCTCACCTTCCCTGGAGCCTTCCCTGGAGGTGAGCTTACACGCCCAGAAAGGGTGGAGCCAGAGGAGCATCATCTAGCTAATGAATACAAGCACAACACGTAGAAAAACCCACAATACAAGTGTGAAAATGGGGAAACAACGCAGGCCAGCGCCAGACATAGAGAATGACAATGGCAACTCTGATGACTTGAACATGACCAACCAACTAGTCAGTGTCTCAGATAAGGAGTTTAGAGTCGCAATATGGAAGATGTTCAAAGAACTCAAAGAAAGTATAGAAGAGAACACTAATAAGAATCAAGAGACTATAAAGATAGAAATCAGAAAACTCCAAACTGAAATTTCAGGTCAAATAACAGGTCTGAAAAACTCAGTAGATGAATTGAAGAAAAACATGGTTGAGCTTTCCCACAGGTTAACAGCAGCTGAGGATAGAATTAGTACGCTGGAAGATGAGATGAATAACAATTCCATATAGCAGAAGAAATTGGAAAAAAGCATTAAAGCAAATGATCAAACAATGGAAAAATTACTCAAAGAATAGGAACAGATGAAAATAGAAGTCTATGATAAGTTCAACAGAAAAAACTTAAGAATCATTGGAGGGATGAGTTTAGTTAGAAAAATAACTAAGTTTCGAACTATCCTAATAATGAGAATGTACGAGGGAAATAGAAAGCCTGTCTAGAGTACAGGTGGGAGTTGGGTGGGGAGGAGGGAGATTTGGGGAATTGGTGATAGGAATGTTGCACTGGTGATGGGTGGTGTTCTTTACATGACTGAAACCCAAACACAATCATGTATGCAATAAATTTCTTTAAATAAAAAAATTAAAAAAAAAGGAATGAAAAAGAAGAACTCGTATTAGGAATGAAAAAGGAGAGATTACTACTGATATGGTAGAGATTCAAAGGGTAATCAGAAACTACTTTGAGAAACTCTATGCCACTAAAAGTGAAAACCTGGAAGAAATGGATAAATTTTTGGACTCATAATCTTCCATGGTTGAATGAAGAGGAAGTAGCATATCTAACAACACCCATCACTATTGAAGAAATTAAGACACTAATCAAATGTCTGCCCAAAAACAAAAGTCCAGGCTCAGATGGATTTACTAATGAATTCTTTCAAACCTTTCAAGAGGAACTTCTACCAATCCTGGCAAGACTCTTTCATGAAATTGAAAAAACAGGAACACTTCCAAATAGCTTTTATGAAGCCAACATCACCTTGATACCTAAACCAGACAGAGAGGCTATGAAAAAGGAAATTACAGACCTATATCGCTGATGAATACAGATGCAAAGATCCTCAACAAAATCCTGGCAAACAGGATTAAATACCTCATTAAGAAAATCATCCACTACGATCAAGTAGGTTTCATCCCAGGAATGCAAGGCTGGTTTAACATCCATAAATCTATCAACATAATACACAACATCAACAACAAGAAAAATAGAAATCACATGATCATATCAATAGACACAGAGAAAGCATTTGATAATGTCCAACACCCATTCTTGATCAAAACTCTCAGCAAGATGGGAATGGAAGGAACCTTTTTCAATATAGTTAAGGCCATCTACCACAAGCCAGAGGCCATAACTGTCCTCAATGAAGAAAAACTGAAAGCTTTTCCTCTAAATTCTGGCACAAGACAAGGCTGTCCTCTCTCATAGTCCTATTCAACATAGCACTGGAAGTACTCGCTGTAGTGATTAGGCAAGAAAAAGATATCAAGGGTATCCAGATAGGAAAGGAAGAAGTCAAGCTCTCGCTGTTTGCAGATGACATGATACTCTACCTAGAAAACCCTAAAATCTCTACAAAAAAGCTTCTAGAAACAATAGACTCATATAGCAAGGTGGCAGGCTACAAAATTAACACACAAAAATCAATGGCCTTTCTATACACCAATAGTAATAAGGAAGAAATAGACATTAAGAAAACAACTCCATTCACAATAGTGCCACACAAACTCAAATATCTTGGAATCAACTTGACTAAAAAAGTGAAGGACCTATACAAAGAAAACTATAAAACTCTGCTCCAAGAAATAAGAGAGGACACATGGAAATGGAAGCACATACCCTGCTCATTGATCATCAGGATTAACATCATCAAAATGGCAATACTTCCCAAAGCATTGTACAGATTTAATGCGATCCCTCTAAAGATACCCATGACATTCTTCAAAGAAGTGGATCAGGCACTTTTGAAATTCATTTGGAACAGTAAACACCCTAGAATAGCTAAAGCAATTATTGGGAAAAAGAATATGGGAGGAATTACTTTCCCCAACTTTAAACTGTACTACAAAGCAATAGTTATCAAAACAGCATGGTATTGGAATAAGGACAGGCCCTCAGATCAGTGGAACAGGTTTGAATACTCAGAGAATGTTTCCCAGACATACAATCACCTAATTTTTGATAAAGGAGCAAGAAATCCTAAATGGAGCAAAGAAAGCCTCTTCAACAAGTGGTGTTGGCACCACTGGCTAGCCACTTGCAAAAAATTGAACTTAGACCCCCAGATAACATCGTGTATGACGGTTAAATCCAAATGGATGAAAAACCTCGATATCAGACCCGAAACCATAAGATATATAGAACAACATGTAGGTAAAACACTCCAGGACATTGAGATTAAAGGCATCTTCAAAGAGGAAACTGCACTCTCCAAGCAAGTGAAAGCAGAGATTAACAGATGGGGATGTATTAAACTGAGAAGCCTCTGCACCTCAAAAGAGATAGCACCCAGGATACAAGAGCCCCCCACTGAGTGGGAGAAACTATTCACCCAATACCCATCAGACAAGGATCTAATCTCCAAAATATATAGGGCACTGACAAAAATTTACAAGAAAAAAAAACATCTAATCCCATCAAAAAATGGGTAGAAGAAATGGACAGACACTTTGACAAAGAAGAAATACAAATGGCCAAGACACATGAAAAAACGCTCCACATCACTAATCATCAGGGAGATGCAAATCAAAACAACTATGAGGTACCACTTCACACCCCAGAGATTGCACACATCACAAAGAATGAGAACAAGCAGTGCTGGTGGGGATTTGGAGAGAAAGGAACTCTTATCCACTGCTGGTGGGAATGCCGTCTAGTTCAACCTTTATGGAAAGCAATATGGAGATTTCTCCAAAAACTGGAAATCGAGCTCCCATATGACTCAGCTATACCACTTCTAGGAATATACCCTAGGAACACAAAAATACAATACAAAAACCCCTTCCTTACACCTATATTCATTGCAGCATTATTTCCCATAGCAAGACTCTGGAAACAGCCAAGATACCCTTCAACAGATGAATGGCTAAAGAAACTGTGGTACATATACACAATGGAATATTATGCAGCTGTCAGGAGAAATGAAGTCATGAAATTTTCCTATACATGGATGTACATGGACTCTATTATGCTGAGTGAAATAAGTCAGATAGAAAGAGAAAAACGCAGAATGGTCTCACTCATCTATGGGTTTTAAGAAAAATGAAAGACATTCTTGCAATAATAATTTTCAGACACAAAGAAAAAAGACCTGGAAGTTCCAGCTCACCCCATGAAGCTCACCACAAAGAGTGATGAGTTTAGTTAGAGAAATAACTACTTTTTGAACTAATAATGAGAATGTACGAGGGAAATAGAAAGCCTGTCTAGAGTACAGGTGGGGGTTGGGTGGGGAGGAGGGAGATTTGGGACATTGGTGATGGGAATGTTGCACTGGTGATGGGTGGTGTTCTTTACATGACTGAAACCCAAACACAATCATGTATGTAATATAGTTGTTTAAATAAAAAAAATTTAAAAATCCAAGGGATAACTTTTTATCACTTAAAGAATAAGTACAAGGCCAGTTATTAATTTATATATATAGTGTAAATCTATAATTTCATTTACATATTTGCTTGAAATGGAACACAGAATGATTTGGTTTTCCAAACAACTGAACTCCCTTAAAAATAAGATATCCTTGCTGGCTTCTGGAAGTTGCTGCTTGTATAGGAGCTGAAGATACTTCTCAACTCCAGTTTTCACATAAACTAGTCAGATGACCTTATACTAAGTTCTGGCCATGACTAGGTTTATTCTACAGTAAAATGAGAAATAAAAATCATTCACTATTTCTTATAAATACTTATTTGCTTAACTTATGTACTTAACATACATCAGGGTGATAATATACATCAAAACTTCCTAAGAACAGTTCCTACATCCATCCCCACCCCAACCCCTTTGATGGTAGGAATGCTATCAAATGAAGCCTGCTTAATGTTTCCTCAGCATTATGATTTTGGAATATGTTTTATGTTTTCAGCCTTGTTTACTCCTGTGAAGCAATGAGTATTGCTTGGAAAAATATTACTATGTACTGCTATGCAATGGATAATCATTATATTTACAACCTTGAAATTCTATTGAGTTTCTCTCTTTGCATTTATTATCCCAAAGTCAGCCAATCACCATATGTTCTCTTCAAGATAGATACTATTATTGTCAGGAATAGGCTCATAAGATTTACTCTCTTGTCATTATTTATGTTTCAATCACAGTTTTTCTCTGGCCATAAATGAAAGAAGACATATGCATCATTTTCTCAAACTTAGCAGATAAAAAGAAATATATTCAGATTCAAACCAACAGTGGAGCACATCTTCACTTTGTTCAAATAAGACAGAAACGGCTTGACTGCCAATGGTTATATGGATTGGAGAAGCCCTGAGACACTATCAATAAATTGCACATGAATGGTGTTCCTACTAGCCATAGGCTGAAGCCCTTGTTGGAGTGGATCTAGGAAGAAGACTAGTTAGCATATTTCTTAGAGAGCACAGTATATACAATGGTGTCTACCATGGGGTTTACAGTTGCCTACACTTTGAGAGACTTCAAAGAGTACCAGCCAAGGTCTCAATTCTACTTATTTCTCTCTTCTGAACTGCCAAACTCCTACCACCCAAGAATTAACTTTCTGTTTCCATTTTCTCATTTCTTTCCAAACTCCCACTAGAGCTTCTATTGTGACAACTTACTAAAATGTATGCTTCTCAGTACTCATTT
Organism: Suncus etruscus; assembly: GCF_024139225.1. Lineage (NCBI taxonomy): Eukaryota > Metazoa > Chordata > Mammalia > Eulipotyphla > Soricidae > Suncus > Suncus etruscus. The sequence goes on along the minus strand of NC_064857.1, from coordinate 97,236,620 downwards.
TCTTTGGCCTCTTACAAGCACTTCATTTTGTTTTTATTTGCCCTTTCTTATTGAAATAGTTTCTTCCCTTAGGTTCAAGGGCAAATGGACTTCTCTTCTATAGAGAGCACTCTATAAACATGAAAAATGTTTTCAGGCAGGTTGCCTGCTACATTCTCTCAAGAAAATTAGATCTCTGGGGTCCTCCTTAGAGGGGCACCAGAAAAGAACTTCCCTATATTGGACAAATGTTGATCAGGAGGGAAAGAAGCAGTGTGTGACATCAACAAAGTCTGAGCTGACTGGCCTCTGCCTCACTCTGTGTATACACTTTGTGTATAACTCAAGGAATTTTCACAACTGTGAGAGCATCATTCAACCATCTGAAACTGGAGTGCTCATAAGTGGATTCTGACCATGAATTTCTCTAGGTACTTCTAGAATTGCTCCAGACCCATGCATAGGCAAAGAAGACAAGTTCTGTGAGTATAAGCTGAACCTGAATGTAGAACAGCACTAAAAGATTACTCCACTAAGTAGCCAAGAATCTCACTGTATTCCTGAGAGTTAGTCATCAAAGAGAACAAATAGCCCTTTCTCTGATCTTCTCAACAAGCTAGGACACTTGCCTCCTTGGTTGAAACCTCTATATCTGTCTTCTCCTGAGAAAGCACTAAAGCACTATGATGTTGAGGCTACTGTAAAACCAGAGGCATCTACAATATTATGTATGTGAACACAAGTCTGTGAGATAATTTTGTACTTAATACTAATCAGAAAAAATAGGATAGGATTAGCTCAGGTTAAGGATTGAACAATGCTGAATATTCACAAAGAAAGATAAAGCCTTGCAAAGAGATAGTAAAAGTTTAGGAAACCTCATTTTCAAAAGAGAGGGATATCAAACATTCTTCCTCTAAGGAATAGCAGAGCAATCACAACACTAAATTGTAGCAGCATCCCAATGATAATATTCAACACTGGCAGTCTCCTTTACCTCCCCCCTCTGCTCTTTTATTGCCTTTCCTTCCTCATAACCCCAAGATATAGTCTATTACTTCCCCAGTCTTTGCAACTCTATCTAAATATATTTTTCTTATATATTCCATGTCCATGTAGAAAGCTTTACTACAGAAAGCTCCTAGGAAAATACTTAGAAAAATCCATGATTAGAGACACACCAGAGGCTATCCTTTTGCTTCTAAGACACCTTCTCATGAAAAGAACAAACCAAAGTTAGTGTCCCACAGGAAAAAAAAGATAAACTCATGTAAATATTCATATGTGTATTGTAAAAGGCAATTATGTGATTATTAAACAGCAGCAATGTAGAGAACAGAGCAAAGGAAATAAAGATGACTGTCAACATGCCAAAATAGTTCTTTGGGTTTGTTATATCAGAATTAAATCTCACTACTTTATATCCTTACTTCTGTCCATGGCTGAGAACATGTAGTGTTGGAGCAATTCTTATTATTTCCATGTTATCTGTCCAAGTTCTTGCTGGTTTTAAAGTTTCAGGTTAAAAATACTTGTCTTCAAAGAATATTTCCCCAACCTGGAATATATAATTCTGTTTGGTTGTGTCATAATTTGTATTTATTCATAGAATTGGGCATACTCTTATGTAATTCATTTTATTGCTTTAAAGATAATACCTTTCTTTAATATCTCTAATGCTTAGCACAGAGCTGGTCATAGACATGGGACTTAGTATGCCTATGTTAGGAATAAAGATCCAGCATTACTCAATATTATAAAGTAAGTTTAAACAGAATAGAAGGACTTTAGCAAGAATGAGCTAAAATAAAATAGAAGAAAGTATTTGTAGTATCTGAACAAAGGAGAAAGTATTCTAATTTTGCTTTTTGTTTGTTTGTTTTTGAGCCACACCTAGTGATGCTCAGGAGTTACACCTTTTCTGCATTCTGGAATTACTCCTGGTAATGATTGAGGTACAAATGGGATGCCAGGAACTGAACCCAGTTTGGTTATGTGAAAGGCAAATGCTCTATCCACTATACTATTGCTCCTTCTTCAAGGAGAAATAGCCTATTGATGAAATTATTGAGGTTGTCATCAAAAATGGGTTAATATATATGTACAAATAAAATATGGTCATATCTACTTAAGTAGGAATACAACAGAATAGGAAGTATGTTATAGATATAACTAATGTCAGCATTCAATCAACATATAACTGATACAAATATATTATACTTTTTTCTGTAATTGGGAAATAGAAATGAATGATAAAAAGTACAAACTATAAAAATGCACACTATCTCAGGGTGTGTTGAAAAGAAAAATGTGTGCCCTCTTGGTATAATATACAGTGACTCATCATTATTGAAAATCTATAGAGACCCTCAAAATATAAAGAAACAAAACATTATATGATCCAATAGAAATATAATATCCATACTGAGTATAAAAATATCCAGATGCTAATTCAAAAATATTTATACATTCCCATCTTCTTGGAATATTGTTCAAAATAGTCAAGAGTTAGCAACAGCCTAAGTGCCCCTGTGAAATGAATGAGTAAAGATATGGCATGTATACCCAGTAAAATACAAGTCACTAATTTTTTAATTAGTGGCAGTAAAATCCTGCCACTTAAGAAAACATGGATAGGCATTAAAGGTCTTATATGAAGTGGAGCAACTCAGACAGGGATAGATAAACACCATAAGGTTTCAAATATGAAAGATAAATGAAACTAACGGAAAAATAAAACAAAAATTTTTCATTGACTATAAGAACAAAACAGTGGTTTCCAAGAAGAAAGGGGAAGAGCAGAGTAGGGCAGAGTGTTACTGTGTGATACGTAGAGATTAGACTTTGATGATGAACATAGTGTATCTTTATTACAATTTTATAATACTGTTCATCTGAAAACTATATTTCAATAAAAGTTAAAACAAGTAAGTCAAACATTTAAAGATGCTGTCCCCACAATAACTAAGAAACATATACTTTGAAAGTTGAAATGTATTTTATGTACTCATTAAAATAAGCAAATGTTCAAATTTGTAATTCTATGAAAATATAAGCTACTTTGACATAAACTTGCTTCAGTTTGAGGACAGTCAAATAATATGAATAAAAATAAGCACGAAAGATGTTTCTATGTGAGAATTTACAACTTGATTTTGAGAGCATATTCTAAGGAATTAACCTAAAAATATGGCTAAAGAATTTATGTGAAGGAGTTTGTTGCAGGACTATGCAGTGTTTATAAATTCTGGAAGCAATCCAAGTGTTGAAATATGGCATTTGGGTACTTAACTGTAACGGACATCTATGAACTGTGTCCAGCTGTGGGAGCCTGATATGAAGTTAGGTAAAGAGAAAAATGCAGACACTAAATGCATGCACACAGTGATGCAGTTAGATAAAGGTCCAAAGGGATTCAGAAACACAGCATCCTGCTTAGCTTTTCATCTTCCCCAGCTACATCTGTTGTTTCCTCCACCACACTCAGAGGTACTTATGGAAAAAAATAAAGCATTGAAAAGTAAGATATGAAAGCACACACATTTTAATTAGTCTATACATTGTATAAGGTCTATTTGGGGCTATTATAGTTACCGTCATTACCATTCAATTAATTAATAATCGATTCATGATTATTTCAGTAGGATAAGGCCAACTATATTGGGAAAAAATTAGAAGTTACAAAAAGGCATCCCCCATCACACATTAAGTCCCCTATTCTGGGACATTCACAGCCATATTGTAAACACATATCCCTTCTATTATCCCCTCTCACTCCATGGCCTGTGTCCACCATGCCTCTGTTTTCTCTAGTCAGTTCTATTAGTTTATAAATAAACAATGGTAGTGCCAGGTGTGTGTGAATTCTGTTTAGATCCATTTGGTATAATATTTTGGGTTTCAAAAGGCAAAAACCAAACATAATTTGAAGCAAGAAAGAGAACTGCAAAGATTCACTAGAGAGACAGGAAGACTGTAAAATAAAAATATCCATAAGTGGGTGATACTGCCCCAGGCACAGTGTTTCTAACCCTTTGGTGGACAGGTCTGATGAATCAGGGTAGCAGCAGAGAAATAATACCAAGCCAGTAAGTTAAAGATTCACTGGAGTTAGTCTGCCATGGCCTATCTCTCTCTCTCTCTCTCTCTCTCTCTCTCTCTCTCTCTCTGTCTGTCTTTCTCTGTCTCTCTCTCTGTCTCTCTGTCTCTCTCTCTGTCTCTCTCTGTCTCTCTCTGTCTCTCTGTCTTTCTCTGTCTCTGTCTGTCTCTCTCTCTGTCTCTCTGTCTCTCTCTGTTTCTCTCTGTCTCTCTCTTTGTCTCTCTCTGTCTCTGTCTCTCTGTCTCTCTCTGTCTCTCTCTTTGTCTCTCTGTCTCTGTCTCTCTCTGTCTCTCTCTGTCTCTCTCTGTCTCTGTCTCTCTCTGTCTCTCTCTGTCTCTGTCTCTCTGTCTCTGTCTCTGTCTCTCTGTCTCTGTCTCTGTCTCTCTCTGTCTCTCTCTGTCTCTCTCTCTGTCTCTCTCTGTCTCTCTCTCTGTCTCTCTCTCTGTCTCTCTCTCTCTCTCTCTCTCTCTCTCTCTCTCTCTCTCTCTCTCTCTCTCTCTCTCTCTCTCTCTCTCTCTCTCTCTCTGTCATATGCTTTTTCTGCCAAGCCCAAAGCCTTCTTTCTTTATTCAAACCAACTCCCAATCCCAGGAGGGGGAAGGTCAAGTCAGATACAAAAATAACTATGCAATAGGCTTTTACATTTCAAAGGAAGAGGTTACTGGAAAGCTTAAATTGGGGAAAAACCTTTGTTTAGGGCTATTAGTTGGATTCACCTTACAGAGGGTCAAAGCATAGATAGTGCTTCTTCAAAATATGTTAACCCACCACAACTACCAACAGAGAACAAATAACCCTCCACCACACCCTTTCCTTCTGAAAAAGTTAGCTCTGAAACCTGAATCTAAGTGTTGAGTTTTGGTCAGCTTTGTTTGTTGCCTTCTTCATTATATATATTATATATTGTATATTATTTAATATATTATATAAATGAGTATTACTGTTATCTGTTCTCCTCCTGACTTATTTTGCTTAACATGACTATTCAATTCTATCCAAGTTTGTAGAAAATGGCAAGATAGCTGAGTAGTATCTCATTGTGTATGTATTTTCTTATAGGTTTCTTGAGATACTCTTGTCATTGGGCATTTGGGTTGTTTTTATCCTGGCGATTATAAATAACAGTCAATGAATATAGGTCTGCACATATTTTATGAAATAATGTTTTGTATTCTTCAGATAGGAATGAAATTGTAGTATGTTAGACCTATTTTTAAAATTTTGAAAAATAATCATACTGTTTTTTATAATGACTAAATCACTTTATATTTCCACTAACAATATAAACAATATAAAATATAACAGTATGAAAATTGCCAACTTTTTGATAGTTGAGTTTTGTTTCTTATTATGTCCTGGAAATTAAATCTTTGTAATATATATGGTATATGGAATATTTTCTTTTCATTTTAATGATAGTTAAATTATTTTTATTTTGGGGGGTATTTAGGTCTGATCACATTTTTATTTCCACTCAGTGCTAATAAGACTGCTTTGTCCCTGGTACCACCCAGATTTTTTCCCTCAATTTGTAGGAAGACATTGAAATATGAGGCAGAACAAGATGATTTCATGTTCTATGGTTCTGTTAAAGAACAAAATACAAAAAAAAATAAACAAACATAAAGAATAAATAGGCAGGAGCTCCTGTCTAAATGCTAGAAATATAAATTAAAAATAAAAGAAGAAAAGAAAGGGGGTGGTGTGGCAATGTTTTTATTTGTTTGTTTGTTTGGGTTGGGTGGGTTTTTTTGTTTTTGTTTGTTTTGTTTTCTTTTCTTTTCTTTTTTAGGCTCCAGACATTTCATTGTTGAACTCCAAGGTCTTTTTTTATGGTGCTAGGAAATGTTCTGCTCAGTTGTGGTTGTCAAAGTTAATCCTTTATAATTAGACATCTTGGTTTTTACACAGATCTTAGGATAAAGTCTAGGATAGTCTTTATGGTTCTAGATTTTCTGTTCAGTTACGGTTGTTGTAGTCAGTCTTCTGTATTTAATGATATTGGTTTTTGCACACATCAAAAGACGAAGTGTCTTCTGATTTCATCTCACTGTTAGGTGATGAGGTAGGGCAACCTGCCCTTGGAACCAAAACCATACCCCTGCCTCAGTAAGCTGCCATTCGGCTCCTAAAAAGAAAGGATACTCTCTTAGCCCCACATCTCTTTCTCAGCCCCACATCTCTTGCCAAGCAAGAAGCTACAAACACCACTCTTGCTGACTATGCAACCCTTTATCTCCCACAACCCCCTTCAATGTGGACTGTTAGATGCTACTGCACTCAGCTCTAGAGGGACCCCAAGCTCAAGTCTTGCTTGGGATAAAAGCTCAGGTTAAAAACAGTGCACAAAGACTGTATAAATAGTCATTTTTTTACCCCCAAATGCACCAATAACATAATATGGCATCATTCCTTTCTGTACACGCACACTAAAATGGGGAAATCTTATGTACAGAAACAAGTTTTTATCTACTAGGAATAAGAACCCATAAATATTATAATACAGGGGCGCCTTCCATCCTGAACGTATGTCATGGGGACTTGACTTAGACCTCATGTGATTGAACATTAACCAAGTTTAGAACTGACACAGTTTCCTGAAGCTGCACCAGGAATTAAACTCTCCCCTGGGTAGTCCCTAATACCACTCTGGTATCAACTTGCCCAGAGTAGGTTCATATGGCATCCAGTCGACAAGAAAAAAGCAACAACTTGATAGTTGAATTCTTGAAGATATCATTAAAATCACTCTCATGAAATTGGTATTGTCTGTTAGCTTATAGGCCTAGTTGGCAGTGAAGCCAGTAATCAGGGACTAGTAGGGAGCAGAATTTGACAGGTCATGGGCCATCAAGGGAGGGCAGAAGGCAGCATGGCCCTTTGCAGGCTAGCACTACTCTGGGAGGGCAGTGGCAAGGATGCTTGTTGTAAAGATATAACTTATTTCCTAGAATGAATGAGAAGAAATGAAAACAGATAGTGGCTGGGTCTGTTTGTCTACCAGGATTCAGCAATTTCGTGGTTTTGTTTTGTTTTGTTTTATTTGGTTTTTGTTCATTTTATTTCTTGGGTGGGGATAAAGACTTACTTCTGGTTCTATGCTCAGTGCTTATTTTAGCAGGGCTTGGAGGTGTGCTGGGGCCAACAGTGTGCAAATCACTGTTTAGCATTGTGAAAATCAGACAATCTCTCTGGCCCCAGTATTTATTTAGAGCCATTGTTTGCTGTCTATCCCTCTGCAGAGACTTCCCCTATTTTGCTAGGGATGAATAAAGTACTCCTCATGCATTTTCCCTCAATTTCTTTTATTGAAAAGTGGGTTCCAAATTGGTCGAGACAGCAGCAGCAACAAAGGTGCTGCATACAACCAATTCTGATGAGGTTTATATCAGCCTGGGTCTTGCCTCCCATTTTAACATTGTAAATACACACAGGATCACACCATTGGGTATCAATTGATTGGCTCAAACTACCCCAGTTCCCCAGAGTTAACAGAATCTTCAATGTCTATCCCAGGCTGCAGCAGGGTGGGAATCGTCTTTTGAAAACACTTTCCAATATTCAAGAATGTCTCTACTTTTGTTCCCTCCTTCTTTTCTTTTTTCTTAAATGAAATCTTTTCTGAATGTGACCCAAAAGTGGGAAGAGGAATAGAGAGATATTACAGAGATTAAGGCAGCTGTCTTGTAAGTGTCCAACCTGCAAACAATCACTGGTACCATCATATGGTCGCCAGATAATTGCTATTAGTGATCCCTGATGAGCAGAGAGCCAGGACTAAGCCTTGAGAACTACCAGGCATGTCCCAAAACAACAAAAATACAGATTTCATCTTGTTGCCCTGTGAGGGATTTCTTTCTTGAGCCAACCATATTATCTCAGTGTAGTCTTTCGGTTCTTTGGTATGAAAGTTCTGTTCATCTGGGTTTCAGGCTGGTTTGTGTATACATTAGGCCAAATTTAAGGTAAGTTTTTGGCAATATTTCTCCCAGCTTCACATTTCTCAATTTCACTTAGCTCTGCATTTCCTCAGGTTTAATGTATAGGATTTAGTCTTCAACATTGCAATCCTTTCATTAAACATTACTCTTAGTGAAACCAAATGTGGTCTGTTACACAGTTGACACTTGGTCAAGTGCTTTATTTCCAGACTTTTGTTGTTCTTTTGCCCTTGATATTTGTGAGGTTCATTGTCTAAATTTGGTCCTGAATTTTTTTGATATGATATTTTCCTTGGTCAAGCTACACTTTTATTTATTCTCAGTGTGTCCTCTGAAGCATTTTAGAAAACAAACATTAATTTTAGAAAAGCCTTAGATTTACAGTTCCTGATGCATATAAAATGAGATGTAGCAGAGTCTCTCAGTGTTGAATGTAATGTTGTAATGTAATATTTGACAGAAATGATGATTGCACTTCATTATGTTAATAACTTTCTTTGAACTGTGATGACAATTATGGATAATTGTCAAATAAAAATAAAAACTATATATACATATTTTGGCCACATAGCTCTGTGCTCAGGGCATACACCCCTGACATTCTACAGGATCACTCCAGGGAATATATAAAGGATCATATCTGGTGCCATGGATCCAAATCAGGTTGGCCAAAGATGTATATTTTGGCCATGCCCCAGGGTTTAGAGGATCACAAAGTTTGATGGGGATATAACCCAGTGTGGCTGAGTACAAGGCAAGAACCTTACCAGCTATATTGTAGCTTTGGATCCAAGAAAATATTTTTAATATCTATGTAAACATGCAAAATACTCAAAATTTTGGAAAAAATAATTACTTTGTAAAATTCTAAAATATTTATACATTTCTTAACTAAAAAAAGTAATGGAGATTAAGCAAATGTTAATTAAGTTTTCTAGGTCATCTCCAAGCATAGTCAAGCAGTTGAACTGTTCTTTTCTTTTTTAAGATGAAGATAAGATTTTCCTTTTCCTCTTGTAAGGCAGAAAAAAGACATACCATTAATTATGTTGGAAGTGTCATCATTTATAAGCTTATTGCCTTCTGTATTCCTTATAGTTTCGGGTCTGATATCAAGGTTTTTAATCCATTTTTATTTGACCTTTAGTGGTGTTAGATGGAGGTCTGAGTTTGCTTTTTGGATGTGGCTGACCAGTTGTCTCAACACCATTTGTTGAAGAGGCTTTTCTTGCTCCATTTTGTTTTTATTGCCCCTTTATCAAATAGTAATTGATTGTATGTCGAGGATCATTCTCTGAATATTCAAGTCTATTTCTTTGATCTGAGGGTCTGTCTTTATTCCAGTACCATGTGCTTTTAGTGATTATTGTTTTGTAGTACAACTTAAATTTGGGAAAGTGATGCCTCTCATCTTCTTTTTCCTCAAGGTTGCTTTAGTTATTCTTGGGTATTTATTGTTCCAGATGAATTTCAGAAGTGTTTGATTCACTTCTTTGAAGAATGATACAGGTATCCTTAGAACGATTGCGTTAAATCTGGACAATGCTTAGGGGAGTATTGCCATTTTAATAATGCTAATCCTCTGAATCCATGAGCAGGCAAATGTAGACAAAATACCCCATAACATTAAAACTAAAGGCATCTTCAAGGAGAAAACACCACTGTTCAAACTAGTGAAAGCAGAGAAAAACAAATGGGATTACATTAAACTGAGAAGCTTCTTCGCTTCAAAGAAAACAGTGATTAGGGTAAAAAGGTCAATCACAGAATGGGAAAAACTATTTATATAATACCCATCAGGTAAGGGACTAATATCTAAGATATTTGGGGTACAGAAAAACTTAAGAAAAAACATTTAACCCCATCAAAAAATGGGGAGAACAGACATTTCCTCAAAGAAGAAATACAGATGGCCAAAAGGCACATGAAAAAAATGTTCTACATCAGGAGCCGGAGCGATAGCACAGTGGTAGGGTGTTTGCCTTGCAAGCAGCTGATTCAAGTCTAACCTTGGTTCAATCCCCACGTCCCATATAGTCTCCCGAGTCAGGAGTGATTTCTGAGTGCATAGCCACAAGTAACCCCTGAGCGTCATAGGGTGTGATCCCAAAAAGCAAAAAAAAAAAAAAAAAAGCCCCACATCACTAATAATCAGGTAGATGCAATTCAAAACAACAATGAGATATCAGCTCACGCCACAGAGATTTGCACACATCACAAATACCAAGAAAAACAATAAGCTTATTGCCAAGAATTTAAATAGGAATAGACATTAAAATTTAAGTGATAAAATTCTCTAAAATGCTAACTTTCATGAAAGAAGAGTAGATTCTTCAATCATTTTTATTAGATGTTCTAATGGGATTTTACAGTATTATAGGACTGTTTAGAATCACTTGCAGCACATATTTTGTAGAACTATTAAGAACTGACTACTTAAACAGATAAAGACTTAGGAACTGACTTTCCAATCAAAGCAGCCCATGGAGTAGAGAGTCTTATAAAACCTGGTGGGCTGAGAATAGCAAGACAGATGAAACTGGTCCCTTGCTCGGCAAAATATTTGGTTCCCAGAAATGTGAAATTTCAAAATATTAAGCCTTTCATTCTCCAAAATAATTGTCCTGTAATTTTCCAAACTACCAAAGTCATGAGAGCAAAGAAGACAATTGCACTGAAGATGATCAAAGCAACATGCTAATTAATACAAGACATAATCCCAGAACCAGGATCTTTCTTTTTGTTTCCAGGATCTTTTTTAAGAAAAAGCCTCTGGCTATTGTAAATAGTGCTGCAATGAATATTGGTGTAAGAAAGGGATTTTTGTATTGTATTTTTGTGTTCCTAGGGTCTATCCCTAGGAGTGTTATACCTGGATCATATGGGAGCTCAATTTCCAGTTTTTGGAGGAATCTCCATATCGCTTTCCATAAAGCATCCCCACCAACAGTAGATAAGAGTTCCTTTCTCTCCACATCCCCACCAGCACTGCATGTTCTCATTATTTGTGATGTGTGCCAATCTCTGTGGTGTGAGATGGTACATCATATTTGTTTTGATTTGCATCTCCCTGATGATTAGTGATGTGGAGCATTTTTTAATGTGTCTTTTGGCCATTTGTATTTCTTTTTTGTCAAATTGTTCATTTCTTCTCCCCATTTTTTTGATAGGATTAGATTTTTTTTTTTGTAAAGTTCTGTCAGTGCAGCACTATTTACAATAGTCAGACTCTGGAAACAATCAAGATGTCCTTGAACAGATGAATGACTAAAGAAACTGTGGTACATAAATACAATAGAATATTATGCAGCAGTCAGGAGAGATGAAGTCATGAAATTTTCCTATACATGGATATACATGAAATCTATTATGCTGAGTGAAATAAGTCAGAAGGAAAGGGATAGATGCAAAATAGTCTCACTCATCTATGGGTTTTAAGAAAAATGAAAGACATTCTTGCAATAATTTTCAGAGACAAAAGAGAGTAGGGATGGAAGTTCCAGCTCACTACATGAAGCTCATCACAAAGAGTGATGAGTGCAGTTAGAGAAATAACTACATTGAGAACTATCATAACAATGTGAATGAATGAGGGAAGTAGAAAGTCTGGCGAAAGTGGGGTGGGAAGGAGGGAGATTTGGGACATTGGTAATGGGAATGTTGCACTGGTGAAGGGGGGGTGTTCTTTACATGACTGAAACCCAACCACAATCATGTTTGTAATCAAGGTGTTTAAATAAAGATATTAACTTAAAAAATAAACCTGATAAACCTGAATAAGTTCTGATGATTCTGTGGCAGAAATGAATCATTTTAAATTTACCAATTTTCACAGTTGTACTCTGGTTTTATAAAATATGTAATAATATCTAGCAAACATACTCAAATATTTCAAGGTGATGGTGTCCTTCAAATTACAAATGCTTGTATATGTGTGGTGGGGGGCTGACTGCTAAGGAGGTATATATTTAAGATTCCTTAGTGATTCCTGTAAATTTAAATTGGTTGGGGAGTTGGGTTACACCCAGAAAGTCTCTGTGGTTGTTTCCACCAGTGCTTGAGGAAACTGCTTCTGACTCCTGATACCATAATGGTCCCCTAAGCATTACTGGAAAAGCCCCTGAGTAGAGAGGAAGGAAGGAAGGAAGGAAGGAAGGAAGGAAGGAAGGAAGGAAGGAAGGAAGGAAGGAAGGAAGGAAGGAAGGAAGGGAGGGAGGGAGGGAGGGAGGGAGGGAGGGAGGGAGGGAGGGAGGGAGGGAGGGAGGGAGGGAGGGAGGAAGGAAGAGACAGGAAGGAAGAGAAAGGAAGAAAGAGGGAGCTTATTAAAAATGCAATTTGTGGGGCTGAGCAACAGCACAGCAGTAGGGCATTTGCCTTGCATACCACTGACCCAGGACTGACCTTGGTTTGATTTCCGGGTGTCCCATATGATTCCCCCAAGCCAGGAGTGATTTCTGAGCGTATAACCAAGAGTAACCCCGGAGCGTTACCCGGTGTGATCCAAAAATAAACAAACAAAAGCAATTCATGACTCAAAGTCTAAGACTATTTCAAATAATTCATTTTATATTGAAGCCTAAGTAGCTGCATTTTAAACAAATTTTCTTAGTGATCTTGAAACACATTTGGAGAAATCTTAACCTGGACCATATAAAGCTTTCAGTCCATTTCCCATGCACTCTTGCCTAGGCTGGTCCCCTCTCTGGACAATGTACTCATGACTGTAAAGCCAAGAGAATATTCCACATAATTTTTATCTGCTCTGCTGACATTTGGACACTATTTGCTACTTTCTTCACTGGATTTCCACAGGAACTGGAGGCTTCAATTGTTTAGTTACATATCACTTTCAGATTTTGAGATTCTATGTCCTGCATCAACTAGCACTCAATTTGAAAGTTTCCATACTTCACAGGTTTTGCTCCCAATTCGTAATCAGCCATCTGAGATTGAGACTCCCAGCTCTATCTTGACCCATGTAGTTTCCATATTCAAACCACTGGACCTTCTGGGTCTTGAAGGGTGCTGCCCAAGGGTCTCAAAGCCTTTGACCTCTGTTTTACCTCAAAACCATATTCCTTCTTAAGATGCTCTGATAAAGGGCAAGAGGAATGAGTTTTGAAGAAAATGTCAATTCCCACTTGCAAAATTTATTTACTTCCGTGTTTGTTTCACTCAGGGCTAATTTAAGTAACTGAAATCTGAGTTCTCAAGCTTCATTAGCCATACTCCCATTAAATGTGTGGCAGCCAAAACATAATCGAAGACTCTTGTGCTTCCTGGGCTGTGGTACATTTTATCTTCACCCCCCTCAGTGAACCCCACTAAATTTGTTTTCTTATCTGCTTCCCTCAGGAACATGAGTGAGATCTGGCATGTTTATCCAATATCAAGATAGTCCCAGCAGCACCGACTTCTAATAGTTATTCTCAGGCTCCAGTAAATGTCAGTAGATGAGGCGATCTGTTCTACCTTCTCATGTCTAAGCTTGAGAAAGTGAAGGAAATCCTGCTTTATGATAATATGGTGATAAAGAATTTTTAATCTTCAACAAGATTGATTTGGATCATTCTTGGAAGTAACAAACTTCCTGTCCACAGGAAACAGGGAAATCACAAAGATATGAATCTTACAAATTAAGAAAATAAGGTTTAATGGGAATTATGGGGAATTGAGAATATATTTTTATCAAAGGGTATTTCATTTGGGGAAAACTGCTAAAAGTGTCTACAAAATAAGGTCTGTTCGATTCTGCATCCTCTGTGATTTAGTGTCCCATCTGGAGTGTTCAGGGGACCATGCAAGACTACGGATAGAACCCCAGACTCCGGCAGGTCAAACATGCACTCTGGGCTATTGAGATCTCTGATCCATTTGAACCATCCAGTTTCTTAAACTACCTAATTGCATTTGGCTCTGGGATAAGCTACTGTCACACTGTGTTAATTCAGTGTCTTTAATTAAGCAGATTTCCCCCCTCAGGGCCAAAGTGATAGTACAGTGCATAGAGTACTTGCCTTGCATGCAGTGGATTCAGGTTGAATCCCCCATACCCTATGTGGTCTTCTGAGATCACCAGGAATGATCTTTGTGCATAGAGCCAGAAAAAAACAAGCACGGAACATTACCAAAATCCAAAACCATAGATAAATTTATTTCTTTAAGAGATCAAAAGTGAACAATTCAAGGCCACCTATAGACTGCTCTTCTCATCAGAATTCTCAAAGAGAACTCTTACAAGCTGGTGGCACAGCTCAGCCATCTCTCCATGTATACATCGATTTGAGTGTGAAAGTGCCTGTTTCAGTAACACTGATTTGCAAGGAGCAAGAGAGAAGAGCAGGTTAGTCCTAAGAACAAGACCCAGAACTGTGAACAACACTACATTCCCTCTACTAGGGTACCTATGAATATTTCTTAATCTAAGGAGGGTGTTTAATACAAGAAATTGTACAGAATTGGATCATAGACACTGAGAATGACATCTCTGCTATATCTGGCTTCCTAGTAGAACCCTGTATGTTTCTTAAACCAAACTTATATTTCAGCCTTAAAAATGTTTATTACTAAATCATTTCTGAACCAATCATAATTTGATCTGTGGAATTTTTGTTTGTTTGTTTTTTGGGTCGCACCCTGTAGTACTCAGGGGTTACTCCTGGCTCTGCGCTCAGAAATCACTCCTGACTGGCTCCGGGGATCATTGGGATTTGAACCACTGTTCGTTCTGGGTCAGCTACGTGCAAGGCTAACTCCCTACCACTGTGCTGTCTCTCAAGCCCCAATATCTGAAATTTTTATGGTTGTTTTTTGTTTTTTTGCTTTGTGGTGGTCAAGGCTTACTCCTGGCTCTATGTTCAGAGATCTCTCACTGTGCTTAGAGATCATTCTTGGTGGCGTTCAGGAGCTGGACTGGAACTTGCTATGTACAAGGCAAGTGTGCTAACCTCAGTACTAATAATCTCTGTCCCTAATCTCTGACATAACTTTGCAACAAACTCACTCCACATGAAAACTATTCTTAAGTTCACTTGACCAACAGATTTATGGGAAAGGCAAGAATAATATAGAGAAGATTAAATATTAATGAGCCTTAAGAGCCTCATGAAATAATATAATAACCTAATAAAAAACAATCAGTTATAATTATTACTAGCACATTATACTCTTTAACAACAGGAAGAAAAGAGTAAAGATTAATCTTTAGAGCAAATGCAATGGGAAGAATATTTTACTTTTTAAGCATATACTTACTGATGCAGTTTTAAAAATCATCTTATTCCCCCCATAAAATACACAACAGAAATCAATAGGGGGGTTCATATATAAGGCAATACATTGGATCTAAGTAAGAAAGTAATTTAAGTGGTATAGGTATAAAATGGATCTAAGGATGAATTGATTTGACTAATTCTAAAATTTAATTGGTGGCTGATTGGTGCACCAAGAAAATTGGCTACAAAATGCACAGCATTCTCCTTTTGTTTGTTTGTTTGTTTGTTTTTAGTTTTTGGGCCACACCCTGTGATGTTCAGGGTTTACTCATCGCTCCTGGCTTGAGGGACCATATGGGGAGCTGGGGATCGAACCGAGATTGGTCCTGAATCAGCTGCGTGCATGCAAGGCTAATGCCCTAACTCTGTGCTATTGCTCCGGCCCCATAAATTCATTCACAGAATTCTTAAGGTTCTTCCCATTTATCTTTACTCACTGAACTTTATTACTGTGTGTGTTTTGCATTTGGATATTACTCATGCTGCTGCTGCTGCTACCTATGGTACCTCCTACTACTACTTGTTAAAAGGACAGCAGCACTAGTTCTCACTCCTGAAACATAATAACTGTTTCTCACCACAGTTAGGTGAAGTAAAGGGGCCATCCTTCAGGTCAAATCTGAAGTCTGGATTGTTCTAAGACAGTGACATAAGTAAGGACCCATGCACTTGGCCACTTTCATACAAATTTTCCTGGCCATGACATGCTTTAAAAATAATCAGCTTACAATGAATCAATTCTTTTTTTTAATTTTTGGTTTTTTTGGCCACACCCATTTGATGCACAGGGGTTACCCCTGGCTAAGCGCTCAGAAATTGCCCCTGGCTTGGGGGGACCATATGGGACGCTGGCTAACACTTGCAAGGCAAACACCTTACCTCTAGCGCCACCTCACCAGCCCCACAATGAATCAATTCTTAAACTAAAGAACGAACCAAGCCCCAAATCAGAGAAAGGTACTTGTGTTAGAATAGGGTTATAGAATGCTTTTTACTCTATGGTACAGCACCTTCCCTAGTGTATGTCTCCTAGGTTGGTTGAAATTATCATGGGTGCATAGAGAAATAGTTAAGTAACTTTCCCTTCTCTCCATTCTTTATACCTCATATGGTTCCATCTGTTCTCTGTCTTGAGAATTTAATTATATCTGCAAAGCCAAATCTTATTTTTATGCCTTTCCATGATAGTCTAAATGTCTCTATTATCGTTGTAAAGCAATTTATTCCTACACCTGCCAGCAATTTATTAGCACCAAATCTATGCTAGGTGCTTCTTGCCACTGTTAAGTATTTTGTAACACATACAAGACAGAAAACTGATATATGCCAAGTACTGAACAAAGATACCTAATACTTTACAGAACAGCATAATAAACACATTAGTGTACTGAAAATAAAAAAGCAATAAGAACTCATTAAAGTTGAAGTTTCATTTTTATGAGTTCAGACAACTGCTAAGTTGATATCTTTGATAAAGATCAAGGAGATAAATGTGTTTTCTCCTTTCCTGAAGAGGAAACGTGTATATCCTCTGTTTACAGCTCCTGTGTAACTTGGCCTTGGGTCAGTGAACAACCTGTTCACCTGATACCAGGGTTTAGAAACATCTGTGGATAGAATTCCCCTCTCTTACAGTGGAGTCCTTGCTCCTGAGGCTCTGCAGTAGCTCACACATTCTTTTTTTGAGTTTTCTTCAGAGCAGTATGAGAGTGACCTTGGAAATGAGAGTTAGGTGCTACTGGAACAATCCATTTGAGGGTGGGAGCCATGAAGGGAAGGGAGCTCCAAGCCACAAATACTTATTTAGGCAAAATAATAATTAAGTATGCATTATCATATCATATCACAACCTTTCTGAGCTTCCCTTCTATCCTCTCAAGCAGTAACAGCATTCTGAGCCACCAGGTGTCTGGATGAATTAGGAAGACAGTCAAAGACTGTTCAGGAAGGCAGGCAATGATAGCTGGGATGGCAACTCTGGAGCGAGCTGTATAGCCCTCAATCCCCACCATTTTAGTTTGAAGGTTTTGATATTGCCTTCTTTTCTTCTCATTTTCTTATTGATGAACACATACTTTTGTTTGTTTGTTTGTTGCTTTTATTGTTCTCTGACTCAGTATTTTGAATAAGAAATCTCCATTTGAACTCCCAGTAGTCTTTTCTAGGCTAACCAAACTTCCAACTCAGGCCCTATAGATGGTATTTCCAAATTCATTCCTTTATACTACATGATTAATTCCATTTCCTTTCACCCCATTTCCGCCCATTAGCAGACCTTATTGGTCTAAACCAGCCACAGTCCTACCTTGTTCCTCACTCTCACCGATCCCCTACTGGGTGTGGTCCCCTCTCCCTGAAGAATTGATCATCATTTATTGCTAATCATGATTTGTTCTTGCTCCTCCTTTCCTCCTCAGTCAGACAGACAGAGGTATTCTTTTCAAATCTCTCTGTCTAAGGTTCCTGGAAGCAAAAATAAGACTAAGGCTTCTTCTAATGCATGTTTAATCAGATAATGTGTCCTAAGGAGTAGAAGAAGTAGAGGTGTATTGAAACAATAGAGGAAGTAGAGTTAGGACAAAAAATATAACTCAAGCATCTATTATTTTGCCCTGTGGTCCTTGTGAAAAGCATTGTGAACACATTCTCCAAATAAAAGACTAGAAGCACTGACTTCTGATTCCCAGTGACGGAGAATTGGTCCATTGCAACCCTATCATTGGATTGTATGTGTGTAAATTGAGGGGTGCCCTGCATGACTAATTCTGACAAGTTGGCAACATAAGACATTAGTTTATGGGGGGAAAGTATCTGGTGGGAGTCATTTTGGAAAATAGTTTGATATTCTTCAAAATGCTAAACATAGAGGTTCAGAAAACCCATAAGTTCCACACCTAGGTACCTAACAAAGAATCATGAGAACATGATATTTACACTGAAAAACATGCATAAATGTTCACAGTGACATTATTTATAGTCATAAAAATGTGGAAGAAACTGGGTTTAACATAGGATCTGTCCTTATAATTCATCTATTTAAAAAGTACTTATATATGCTACAATATTGATTAATCTTGAAAATAGTTATATACATATATTAGATGGACAAAATACTCATATTGAAAGATATTATTTATAGGAAATGTACAGAATAGTAAAATTATTAAAAGCAGAAGTAAGATTAGTGAGTACGCTAGTCCAGCTGGGCTGGGAAAGGGTTGAGTGATGAAGACCATCTGCTAATGGGTACAGGGATTCTTTTTGAGTTATAAAATTAAATGTGGTAACAATTGGGGCCGGAGAGATAGCATGGAGGTAAGGCGTTTGCCTCTCATGCAAAAGGTCATCGGTTCGAATCCCGGCGTCCCATATGGTCCCCCGTGCTCGCCAGGAGCGACTTCTGAGCATGGAGCCAGGAGTAACTCCTGAGCACTGCCGGGTGAGACCTAAAAAAAAAAAAAAAAATGTGGTAACAATTGCACAACATTATATACTAAAATATACTAAAAACCACGGACTTACATATTTAAAGGGGCAAATTTTATAATATGTGAGTTACATCTCAGTTGAGCTTCTGTAAGTTTGTGTAGCAATACTATAGATTTTTAATATTATTGTACCATCCTAAACTATAACTTAAAATTTAGAAATAAGCTTCAATGAGCAAAATAGTCAATGAGCAAAATAGTGATCACCTGAAATACTTACAAGTGAACAGAGAAACTTTTAGAGTATAAAATAATAGTTATATTGCAAAATTCCTGAAAACTTCTTTTAAAATTTATTTTGCACACTTATTATTTCCAGTAATCACACCGAGGCATTTATCTCACAGAATGAAAATTCTCATCAAAATATATATGACTATTACTGACAACTTTATTTTTAATAACACCCAAATCCCAAACAAGATGAAACAAAGTTTTCTACACTAAAAAAGTGAATAGAATTTTTAGTTCACAAGTGCCATGAAGTACTATTAAGCCATTAAAATGAATAAATTATTACTTATAATGACTTGATGTGTAATATATTTATAATGACTTGGATACATTATATTAAGTAGAAGAAAGTCTATTTAAATAGTTCATATTGAATAAGCTCACATATAGAGTAATTTGAACATAGAATTATATCATGAGATGTAGAAATGCTTCTTCAAGAGGAAGAGGAAAGCTTCAAAGGGAGTCAGGAGATACCTGGGGGATGAAGCAGTTAAGAATATTCATTACCTTGGTAGACATGTGTGATTAAAATAAACAGATACAGACACAGGAACAAAAAAAAAAAAACAAAACAAGGAACAAGGGCACATATTATTGGTGACACCAAATAAGCTCTATGGGTTGCACTAATGTCAATTTCCTGGTACTGTTATTGGACTAAAGTTATTTAAAATGTTGGGAGGGATATGCTGAGATTAATTGACTATTGCAATCAATCTCTAGGGAATAAAGTACAAGAACTCTTAACTAATCTCTTTCCACAAGAGTAAGTTCCTACCATGCTGTTCATGCAGAAGGGATTTATGAAAAGAAGGAAAGAGCCTCAGAGTCATGATTGTATTCAGTTTTGGACAGATTGTGACAGAGATGGAAAAACTTTGCTACATCGAATCAGATGTAATAGGACTGCAACTGTAACCCTATACATTGCAGTGGTGGATGCTGCAAGTAGGTCCTCTCCAAGACTAAGTTCTGGATGTTTAAGCCACTGTAAGTGCATTCATAAAAATATTATTTCTAGACACCACAAATTGGCTTACATCTATATCACAAAGAGTAGTCTAGTCCCACCAGCTCATTCTTTTTCTAATATTGAACAGGAATTTTAATGATATTAAATTTTCATGTTTCAAGT
This sequence comes from Suncus etruscus, assembly GCF_024139225.1. NCBI lineage: Eukaryota > Metazoa > Chordata > Mammalia > Eulipotyphla > Soricidae > Suncus > Suncus etruscus. The sequence goes on along the minus strand of NC_064857.1, from coordinate 97,216,467 downwards.
AAATAATAGATTGACTAGAAAATTCTTAAAAATCAATTATTAATTCAATTACTCTTACTTTACAAGACATTTATCAGATAAATTATCAGATAAATAATGATAAAATACGTAGAGGATAAGTTTGTTTTAATTTTTTAACTACATTATCTTCATTTCCATCTCCTTTTCTCAAGTAACCTAAGTGCTATTATCAATATCTACTGATTTATCTTTTCTTTTTGGCCTGTTATTCATTTTATATCCTTATATTGCACTGATAGGTAAAATCACTGAATATCTGTTCCTTTCCATCTGATTCATTTTTGCTTCATGAAATTCCCTCAAACTACTTCCATTTTGTAGTAAATGGAAAAATTCCATCATTTTTATAGATTGATTCTCCTATCAATGAGTCCTCCAATGTGTAAATGAAAGCCGTCTATTCAGTCATCTATCAGTGGGCACTTTGCTTGCTACCAAGGTAGCATTCTAATATTGTATAACTGTAATAAAAACCATAATAAATACTCAAGGTGGATGTAACTTTTGTGTTCTAATTTTGATTTTTGTGTTCTTAAAAATGGATAACCCAAAGTGGAATTTCTGACCTACATAATAACATTATATTTAGCTTATAAAGGAAACTCCATACCTCTTTTCAAAATGATTGCACCAAAAGTGCGTATTTCTTTTACTGTCTTCTCGAAGATGTGTTGTTGCTTTTGGTAAGTCAATCTCATAGGTGTAGAACAGCATTTCATAATTATCTTTGTTTTTATTTTCCTAATTATCAATGACCATAACATCTTTTCAAACTAATGTACATTGTCAATTTTATATATTTGTTTATTTAAATTTTATAGATTGTTTTGTTGTCTTTGTTCAGTTGTATTAGTGATTGGTTTAAATTGTATTTTTAAAATTGTATGGTGAAAAACTATTTTTCCATTCAATAGACTGATTTTTCATCACACTTTTGCAGTTCAAATTTATTTTAATCTGTCTCCCTGATATATCTCAAGCTATTCAGGTCTATTCCATTGATCTGAAGGTCTCTCTTTATTCCAACATTATGCAGTTTTAATTACTATAGCATTATGTCCCCTCTCTTCCATTTCTTCCTTAAAGGCCAGTATATCCTTGTTGAGTTTTAGCCTGATTGATCTATCAAGAAATAGCAGAGCACTGTTGAAGTCTTCAATTGCTACTATATTACTGCTGTCTTTCTTTAAGTCTATTAGCAGTTGTATTAAGTATTTTGTTAAATCTCACTGGGTGTATATACGCTTAGGAGAGCGATTTAATTCTTCATGTAACACAATTATTATAAAATAACCTTCTCTGTCTCTTATGACCTCTTATAGCCCAATGTCTATAGCATATGATATTAATATGATCACCTAGCCTTTTATTTGTTTGTTTTTGTTTGGGGCTATCCCTGGTGGCACTCAGGGGTTATTCCTGATGGGGAATGGAGGACCATATGAAATGTCAATCATATGGGAGGGGCACATGCAAAGCAAACATCCTGCTCACTGTCCTATAGCTCTGGTCCCTACCCAGGCTTTTTTTTAATAATAATTTTTATTTTGACCAAAGTGGATTACAAATCTTTCACAGTAATAGTTTAGGTACATAGTGACATTGAATCAGGGCATTCCCATCACCAATGTTGTCCTCCCTCCACCCCTGTCCCCAGCATCCCTTTCTTTTGCCTCTTGGGCTGCTAGTATAAGTGGTTCCCTCTGTGTCTAGCTTGTTGTAGACTGAGTATCAATTTTGTTGTTGTTAGATTTGGATTTGGTGTTTAAGTCTGATCAATTTTTATTTCTACTCAATGTTCATATGACTGTTGGTTTTGGTACTCTCGATTATTTCCCCCTCAATTTGTGAGGCAGAACAAGATGGTTCAAGTTATGTGTTTCTGTTTGAAGGGAAGAAAAAACAAAATGGGGCAAAAATCAAACAAGCAAAAACAGGAGGAGTCCTTCTAGAGGCTATAAATATCAGTTTAAGAGAAGAAAGGGAAAAAGGAAGAAAAACATAACAATACAAAAAAAATCAAACAAAAAACCCGAAAAGCACCACAGCAATAAAGACCACACAATAACCATGGTCCTGAAAAAAAATCACAAAAAATACAACCAATGAGAAAAAAAACAAACAACAACAATAACAAAATCAAAAAAATTAATTTGTGCTTCTTTATTTTTGCATAGGCACAGTAAATAAATATTGGGGAGATTAGAAAGGGAATTCTCTTGACCTAAGAAATACAGGGTTTCTCTGACCTTGAAGTATAATGTCATAGGCTTAACTACTCTTTTACTCTCCTCTAGGTCCTTTTGTGATGTCTGGAAACTCCGTTCCAACATGGATGATAAAACCAGGCCTCTGTAGCTAGAGATCTTGGTCTTAAAATGGAGCCTACTATGGAGTCTTTCTTTACGATTCGAGAAGTTCTGTTCCATCACTGTTGTTTTAATCAGTCTTCTGTAGTTGGTGGTCTTGGTTTTTGCACTGATCCTAGGATGAAGCCTTGGATATACCTACCCAGGCTTTTTAAGTTAGCTGTTTGCTTAAAGAAATTGTCTTCCAACCTTCACCTTTGAGTCTCTGTTTGCTATGGGTATTCAAATGTGTTTCTTGCAAGCAGCAGAATTTTGCAATCAATTTTTCTGATCCATTTTTCCACTGTGTCCTTTCATGGGTGCATTTGATTAATGATATTAAGAGGGATTATTGTCATGAAATTTTGTGCCATATTTTGGTAGATATATGGTGTGTTTGTGGGATTTGTCTTGCCTTAAAATACCTTTTTCAGTTCTTTTAAGGTTGGTTTTGAGTCTATAAAGTTCCCAAGCTGTTGTTTATCTGTGAAGCTGTGTATCGTTTCTTCAAACATGAAGGAATGGAATATACAGATACACAATGTAATATTATGCCGCCGTCAGGAGAGAAGAAGTCATGAAATTTTCCTATACATGGATGTACATGGAATCTATTATACTGAGTGAAATAAGTAAGAGGGAGAGAGATAGACACAGAATAGTCTCACTCATGTATGAATTTTAAGAAAAATAAAAGACATTATTGTAATGATGCCCAAAGACAATAGAGATGAGGGCCAGAAGGAGCAGCTCATGAAATGAAGCTCATTGCAAAGAGTGGTGAGTGAAGTTATAGAAATAACTGACAACTATTATGGCAATGTTAATGAGTGAGAGAAGTGGAATGCCTGGCTCGAATACAAGTGAGAGGGAGGTTGGGAAATTGGTGATGGGAATGTTGCCCTGGTGAATGGGAATGTTTGTGTGTGTGTGTGTGTGTGTGTGTGTGTGTGTGTGTGTGTGTGACTGAAACTCTACTACAATCATGTTTGTAATTAAGGTGTTTAAATAAAATAAAAATAGGAAAAAGAAAAGAAAAACTGGTGTTGAGAGTAGACGTGCATTGCTCCTGATTTTAAAGGCTTTTTTGGTATTCTGTACTTAATATCATTAAGATGGTATTAGCTATGAATTTATAGTATATAGCTATTATTATGCTGGGATAAATTCCTTCTATCTTGATGTTATTGATAGCTTATCATAGATGAATAGTAAATTTTGTCAAATATTTTTCAGCACCTATTGATATTACTATCATTTTTGTCTTTCTTTGTATTTAGTGTATTATATAGTATGTATAGTGTATTATAGTGTATGTGGCTATTGAAACATCCTCAGGTGCCTGCAAAAAGTTATGCAGTACAATCTTTCAGATGTATTGTCTAATTCTATTTTCATGACTTTTGTTAAGAATTTTTACACCTATCCTCATTAATGTCATTAAAGATATTAGTCTGTGATTTTATTTTTCCTTATAATCTTGGGTTTTTGGTTTTTGTTTTGTTTGTTTTGTTTTGTGGGGGAACCAGAGTGATGTTGACTTCAGATAAAAATATTCTAGAGTATTTCTTCCTCATTTTATTGAAGAATCTGAGATGAATGATCTTATATTATGATCCCAAAGTTTTGTAAAATTTACTGAAATAGTCATTTAGCTCAATCCTTTAGTTTGGGGAAGGGGAGAAAATTTTTAATTAATTTTTATTTTCTATACTTAGAATCAGCCAATCTTCTTTCAATTTTGGTAGGATGTCTTTATTTTAAAATTGATCTGGATTATCAATATTATTGGCATAATGATTTGGACAGTAGCTTCTGAAGAAATAAGGTCTTCTTCTCTGTGAGGCCAGCTCTTCTTAGTGCACTTTTGGTTCTCTGTTCTCTCTGCTGTAGCTGAGTCCAGATATGTGGGTTCTGCTGCTCAGATCTTCCACAATGGTGCAGACAGAAGAGTGACTTAAGAGCTACAGGTGTGGACTGAGATCAGGCATTAGTCTCTACAGGTGTCGTGGGCCATTCCAAAGTTTCCAACCCTTCCTGGGAGCTCAGTTCTTCCAATCCTCTGCTTTTTTTTTTTCATGTTTTTCAGTTCACTCTGTTGATCATTTAGTTAAAAATAAAAGAAGATGGGTTTTGCATATCTATGCATCAGGCAACTTTCCAAAATCCTCCCGTAAATTTTCTTGTATCCTCCCCGTAAATTTTCTTGTAATTTCATGTAAATATATAACTGTTTACATATTTTTAATTTAAAAATTAAACCAACTCTTTCTTTAGTCCCCATTTATAGCTTTCATCCCTCACACACAAAAACTAAAAGGTAATTTTTTTCAGTTTAAACTTAAATATAATTCTTCAGAATATTATTTTTGTGCTTATAGAGAGCTTTTAATTACTTAAATGATCATATTAATAGAATAATAATTAAAGAAATTAGGTACATAAAATTGTGTAGATGAAAATTAAAATATCTTTAATTTATATATTAAGCCAAACAACATAAAATTGCTAGACAAAATTAAGTTTCCTATAGCTCTTATAAAAATAAGATAATGCACAAAAATGAACTGTTTTTTTGGTTATAATATTGCATACATTTAAATTTTGCATAGCATTTCTAAGTTTGAGTCAATTATTCACAATTTAAAAATGCTTTCTTCAGGGGTCCTCAAACTTTTTAAACAGGGGGCCAGTTCACTGTCCCTCAGACCATTGGAGGGTCTGATATAGTAAAAACAAAACTTATGAACGAATTATTATGCACACTGCATATATCTTATTTTGCAATGAAGAAACAAAACAGATACAAATACAATATGTGGCTCGCGGGCCACAGTTTGAGGACCACTGCGTCTAGATAGCAAACTTACCAAATGTAAAGATCACCATATAACATACAAAATGAATTAGAAAATATTTCAAAAGTACTAAAACAAAAGAGTTAAAGTGTCCACTGGATACTGGATAAAGAGTCCTCTGATTTAGGTAATAGAAGTAATAGAGCTGACCCATAGTTTATGCTACAGATTAAAGTTTGGTAGAAAACTCAGAAGGAAAAATATACTGAGACTATAGGAAGTGCTTCAAGGGGGGTTATTTAGCTCTGAGTAGTCAGTAAGGATAGATAAGTCTGAACTGCAAAGTAAATTAGAATGCTGTCATAGAAATTGACTATGAACAGAAATAAATTATAAATATAAATACAGAATTTTCTAAAAGGACTATGAAACTGAAATATGAAGAAAAGATTACTTGTAAATATCCCATGGGTATTTTTATTTCCTCCTTATGAATATTAACATAAATCTTCATAAGTTAAAGTGTGTGCCCTCATTATTAATTCAACACAATTAATTTCTTTCCATCTTCTCAAAGTGTCATTTCCTGATGGAATTTTTTCCTACTTGTCTCTGTTTTCTATTATCTTTCTTTAAATTAGGGGTTTTGTACCACTGCCATTGTATTCCTCACATTGCAAAACATTTCTAGTAAATTCTTAAAAAAATAAAAGCAAATTCCCCCCAAACATACTCTGGTTCTTTACACCCACTCCAGAAATTATACTTTCAGTTCCCAACTCTTTTCAAGATAGAATACAAATCAGGAATATAAAGTTGAAGTCTCTTACTGTATTCAACTCAAAGACTGTGAGCTAAGGCTATTTCTTTTCCCCAGAATCATTCTCTTCACAAAAAAATTTCTTCCAGGAAAATAGAGGTTTCTTCCTCTGCTTCCACCTTTGCAGAGTAGCCATCATATGCTATAGGCAAGCAACTTTCTCTACCTTCATTGTGTCAAGGAAATAAATATAAGTTTACTCATACTATCCCCTCAAATTCCCAAGTAAATTTCTTCAATATATGTGTAAAGATGATATAGTTAACAGTGCAGGAAAGTTTTGAGAGAATAAATTCAGAGTTCTTATCACAAGGAGAGATCATTTTCTTCCTTTTTATTCTATTGAAAAGATAAAAAAAAAGTTAGCTAAACTTACTGTGGCAATCATTTCACTATATATATATATGTCAAACCAGAAATTGTCAAACTTAAACTCAGTTTGTATTTATATTCATCACAAAATCTAAAATATTTATAAAACAGTATTTAGTTCACATATGTTATTTGTGTTTGATCATGAATCCTCTACATTTCTTCTTCACATTTCTGGTGAGAAGGCTTGAAATGTTACAGTGGTGGTAGAACTGGTTTTGGAATACTGAATACCAGAAATAACTGCATTATGAACAACTTTATAAGCCATGATGTCTAAAAATAAAGAAATTTAATTATAAAAAATTTAAAGCACATCTAAAGATAATGCACAGAAAAAAAATGAAATATCAATACTCACTTTGGCAGTACAAATTCTGAAATTGGAGCATTACAGAGAAAATTAGCCTGGCCCTTGCAAATTTATGAAGTGTTCCCTCTTTTTGATAACAGAGTCTTGATCACTATTGTAATCTCCTATTACCTAAGTTATAATGTAAGAATCCGAAGCATTATACAAGGTAAAAATAAAATACAAGTGACCTGAAGGAGCGCTGCAATATTCTAGAACATAATCACGAGCATCCAAAGCCTCAGTGCTGCACAGATATACCTACTTGCCACCCTATGGCAGAGCAAACTCTTCCCTATATTTCAGGGCGACTCTGATCACAATATTTTCAGTCTCACTCACTGTAAAGGGTTCCTTTTGGTGTTGCATTTCTACGTGAATTTGTATTAGCCATTTTTTTTCTTTCTTTTTTTATCAGTTTTAGGTCCATACCTGATGGTATGTCTTACTCCCGGCTCTGTGTTCAAAGATTGCTCCTTGAGCTGAGGGATGATATGGGATGCTAATGATCAAATCTGAGTAGGCCTTGTACAAAATAATTGGCCTACCCACTGCTCTATCTTTTGGGCCCCTGGTCATTCCCTTATGTAGCTTTTACTGGAAGCCTGACAACAACCTGTGTTTTAAAGTTTGTCTGTAGTTTTTATGGTTTTTCTCACATCTGTGCAAAGAACTCAAAGAAGGTTGTAATGAGCAGAGCAGAATCACTGCTGGTCTGTCTGTGGCTTTAAGATCTCCAGAGTGGAAGAAATAAAGGACTGTAGGTGCAGGACATTTTTCTCGTTATTCAAAAGAACATAGATGATTTAAAAGAAATGCACTGATGATAAAATTCACTAAAGAAAAATAAAGCTTTGACTTTATTTTGCCCTTGGCATCATTAAAAATTTTGACTAGACCAGCACCATGGAAAACAGCATATGATAAAATAAAGAAAAATCCAGTGATAAACTCTAGCTTGCCTAAAACTTAGTAAGATCTTTTTCAGAGATAGTATTTTATGAGCAAAAACATGGTATAGTTACCAAAATGTTTCTATCTCCAGTAGGAAATAGTAAATTAAGTCATCAATTCTGTAGACTTTAATAGTCCTCCTCTTTTTACGATTTATAAAAACCAATAAAAACATATCAACTTAAAATAAAAATCTGACCATTTTCATGAAATTATAATTTGACACTCTAATGCTTTAGGTGTGCTCATCCCTTAAGAAAATTCTAGATACTTAATAAAATAGTATTTTAGAGGGAAAATGTAGCTGGAAAGGAGAGAGTATAATGTAGGGCTCTAGTAAATCATTATCTCCACAAAATATTTAGAATCATAGGAGGAAATAAAATTCTCAATTAATATAAATCTTACTCAAAATTCAATTTTTATGAATTTCCCTTTGAAAATTAAATGTCATTTCTCTGGAAAACTTACTACATCAATAAAAGTTGTATTTTTTTGTATTATAGAAACATAACAAAATATTTTTAAAATTTGAGAACTTGGACTAATATTACAAGACGAAGAGTCAAAAGCAGATAAATTCAAGAAGTGGGGGAGGGAAGAGGGGATCAAGGAGGGTGAGAGGGAAACTAGTGACATTGGGGGTGGGAAATGTGCGCCGTGAACATTGTTGTACATTGTGTATGACTTAACTCAATCATGAACAACCACAGAGCTTAAATCAAAATTTTAAAATAAAAATATAATAGGGGCCAAGATTATGCTAGAAATGCTGCATAGAAAAAGTATTCAATGTATTTAAAAGTCTATGATGATGGAGAAGAAACAATATTGCACCTGTAGAAAATAAGGCCTACAAATTATCTACCAAAAATTGGTTTGACAGTAGTTTTGTTGTAAAGAAATCTGTTTTATTGGTGAGAATGAATTTTACCTCCTAGCTGACAGCAAGAAACTGAAAAACTGCAGAATATCAGTATAATTAGAGGTACTACAGGAAAAACCTGGGAGAGGAGAATTGAACTGTGTTTGGTTCCTTGTCTCAGTAGACAAGCTAATAAGAGCAATAAAAGTCCTTCTGGCCACATACTTCAACCCCGAAGGCCTTATAAAAGAAAATAGACAGAACGTAACTCCCAGGCCTTACTCTCCTGTAACTCTTGTTTTATTAACCTCATCATAAAGAGGTCTGTGTACATTAATCAATGTCCCTTGATACAAATATGTTTGTAAAATCAGTCAAATGAAATAGCCCATCAAATTAATGATGTGTATTGTAAAAGCACTAAGAAAACTTATATGATCAGATGTGGGGACTATAAGGCTCAGTGAAAGCAAAACTTTCCTCAGCCTGGCTTTTGGCTGCAAACTATACCACATGCTAGCAAGCACTTTGAACCTGAGATCAGCATTGGTCAACCAATAAACAAAACCAGAATTTTGCTGTCCAGTTCTGATTCTCAAAATGAAGAAGACTTGAGACACTAGGTCATGAGCTTCTTGAAAGAAGCCTCATTGTTGAACAACAGGCACGTAAAAAAGGTTTACCACCTCATGTTACCAGAGAAGTGAAAGTCAACTGGATATCAACCTCAATTGTATATTACCTCATACCTCTGAGAGTGACTAAATTGCAAAAGGTAAGAATAGCAAGTGTTGGAGAAGATACATATTTGCACCTCTGTATATGTAAATATACAAATTGGTACAAATATAAATTGGTGCAACCATTGGAAAAAAAGTTTGGAGATGATTTAGATGACTCAAGAAAACAGAAGTTGGGCCAGAGCTGTGGTGCAAGTGGTAGGGTGTTTGCCTTGCCCTCACTAACCTAGGACAGACCGCGGTTCAATCCCCCAGAGTCCCATACGGTCCCCCAAGCCAAGAGCGATTTCTCAGTGCATAGCCAGGAGTAACCCCTGAGCATCACCAGGTACCCCCCCCCAAAAAAAGAAAGAAAATAGAAGTTACCTATGTTGTTTTTATCCCCCTGCTGGATATTTACTCAAAGAAACCCACTACTAGTTCAAGGCAATATATACATCCCCATATTTATTGTAACTTTCTTTGTAGTAGCCAAAAGCTAGAAAAAAATCTACTTACTCATGAGGAGATGAATATATAAAGAACATGAAGCACGTTGAACAATGTGTAATTTTTTTAAAGATAAAATTATGCAATATAGTTTTTTTCTTTTCTTTAATAATTGTGACATGTTTTGTTTGGAGAATTACACTTTAAAAATCTGTACTCCTGGAAAAATCCATTAGAAAGGAAGCTTCTTCTCTTTGGTTAAAAAAAAAATGTACCCACAATGGAATACTATGCAGCTTAGGAGAAGAGAAGTCGTGCAACTTGCTTATACATGGAAGGATATGAAAATTATTAATGTTGAATGATATGAGTCAGAGGGAGAGAGATATAGAGTAATCTCACTCATTTGTGGGATATAAGAAAAATAATAGATATTATGGTAATAATACCCAGAGTTGATAAAGATGAGGATAAGGAGGACTAGTCCATAGTAAAAAGCTTGTCACAACGAGTGGTCAGTACAGTTTAGGATAGTAAATGGTTCACAGTGACAGTGATGGTTGGAAATGATTACTCTGGACAAGAACTAGGTGCTGAAAAGGAATAAAATTATATAGATGGTACTCCTTAATTAACAATAGTACAAACCACAGTATCAATAAAGAAAAGAGGAGAGAAATAAAATGCCTGTCCCAGAGGCAGGCAGGAGAGGTTGGTGGGAGGAAAACTTGAGATATTGATGGTGAAAACTGTGCACTGTATTGCAAACCAAAGTGTATAAAAGGAAAAAAAAAAGGAAGAGAGGAAAAATTGAGAAAGAGAGAGAATAAAATGTATGCCCCAGAGACAGAAAGAGGAGAGGGATTAGGGAGGGTGAGAGGGAAATTGGGACATTGGTGGTGGTAAATGCACACCGGTGAAAGTTGTTGTACATTGTATGACTACAACTCAATCATAAACAACTTTATTTGTGTTTAAAAAAGCGTATTATGAACAACCTTGTAACCACCGTTTTTAAATAAAATATTAACAGTTGAAAAAAAAAGAAGTGCCCCATGATTTGGTTTCCATGGCTTCCTTCCACATGAAAACCCCTACATTTCTGCCTATTGCCTCTTCAAAGGAGCTTTGACAGGCTCCCGAGAGTCTCCTTTAGAGCCACTGATCCTGGAGTAGCAACAACTAACAGGCAACCTGGTCACCCTTTCCCAGTCTGCAGGGATGTCTGGCTCAAGGTCCTAAGAAGTCCCCCGAAGCTCCTAGACTGTTGTTTACAGCAGAAACACACAGTCATCCCTTAGTACTGCCAGGTTATTACACCCCTTTTCCGCCCCCCACAAGCTTCTTTCAACATAAGTGCTTCTCTTTCAGTTCAAAAATGACCCTGAAAGGGAAAAAAGAGAAAATGGGCTCTAAGGAGTCCTCAGCTATTAAGTCATTCCAAGCATGGAGAATCCACAGTGGCTTCATCTCCCATTTCTTCCTATTATGAGTGCAACTTGCTGAACAAAATAGCCTGTCTCTTAGCTGTTTTTTTGTTTTGTTTTGTTGTTGTTGTTGTTTGCTTCTTCAAAAAGTTAACATGGCTTCAAATGCAATTTTTTTTCCTCTCTCCTGTTCATCTTGGTTCTGTAAGCAGACTGCTGCTCTTCCTGTGCTGTCATCCCAGTAAGTGAAGTCTCAATTAACCAGCCTACTGGTGATTACCATCTTGTCACTTCACTGTTCAGACTTTCTTTATTTTCCTAGAGTAAGCCAGCCCCCTTCCTCTCCTCTTTCCTCCCTCCAAACCTCTCTTGCTAAAACTGGAGCCATCAAGATCTCAAGCTGTGTGATTCTGCAGAGGATGGATAGCTGATGAGTTGCCTTTTCCAGTAGATTCAGACATACTTTCATATAACAAATGTCTGTGGATGAAAGTCTTTTTTCTACTGGAACTCCAGAAGTCTAAATTGTCCCAGTGAGACAGACCCTCTTGTGAGCCTATAGGCCAAAGGAATTTGGATGGAACCAGGAAATCCAAAATCAGACTTGAACCTTTTCAGCTAATGTTTTGAAAAAGAGCAGGAGAATTCAGGTTCTTCCTTTTTATGATGAAAGGTGAAGCCATTCACCAGTAAAATTCATCTCCGAAGTTAAAGCAAAGCTCTTATTGCTGTCTTCTGGCTCTGTCAGTAACTAAGTGGCCAAATAGAACCATGTGACATCTTGACATCAGATCAGAGAAGGAACCCCTAGGACAATGATAATGGGAAGCTATCCCTCTGGGTGCTAAACAAAGGTAAAGTGATATGCAGGATACTCTTTCAGTAACAATATTGCAAACCGCAGTATCTAAAAGGTAAAAAAGAAAAGTGTTTGCCATGGAGGCAGGCTGGAGATAGAAGGGAGGTACATAGAGGAAGGGATGTGAACTCCAGTGAAGGGATGAGTACTCAAAATTGTGCAACTGAAATCCAATCATCACAACTTCGTATGTCAGTGATTCAGTATTTTTAAAGTAGACTAAACATTTGGTTCAGTTAAAAGTACAGATTTGTTCTATTCTGAAAGTTTATTATACGTAAAGTTTTTCATTTCCTCTACTGCATTTTTCAGTCCCATTATTGCAGTTTGGAGTTTTCTGATTTCTATATTTGTGGTCTATTCAGAGCGATCTATGCTTTCTTTGAGTTCTACGAACATCCTCCATATTTCTATTCCAAACTCCTTACCTGAGAGGTTAATAGGTGGTTGGCATTTTTTTTTTTTTTGGTCATCAGAGCTGTCACCTTCATTCTCTATGCATGCTGTCCTATCCTGCGTTGTTTCCCCATTGCCACACTTGAAGTGTGATTCTTACTCCTTGTTGCAATGGGATTCATGTTCCTGTGTTCTTCTTTGATTGTCACTGGGGATCAGGAAGTAGTCCCAGGTGTCGCTTTTAAAAGAGTCCGCTGTAGCCCCAGGCCAGAATTATCCCCTCTTGTGGGCAGAGGCATTCCTACCTGAAGTCAGGCGATGAAGAGCTGTATTTGCTGTGTTCTTTGATTGACCTGTCATGGGAATTATAGGAATTTCATTAAATATGTACAATGTTTTAGGAAGTGTTGATATTCTAATGATGTTAATCCTCCCAATCTATGAGCAGGGTATTTTCTTGTGTTCTCTTTTATTTCTTAAAGTAGTATTTTGTACTTTTCTTTATACAGCTTTTTCATCTCTTCAGTTAAGTTGACTTCAAGGCACTTGATTTTTAAGGCATAATTGTGAATGACATTTTCTTTTTAATATCTTTTTCCTCTCTTTAATTATGTGTGTACAGGTAAGTCATGGATTTTTGTGTAGCTTGCCACTTTACTATAAAAATTTATTATTTCTAGAAGCTTTTTTGTTTGTGCTTGTGTGTGTGGAGTCTTTAAGATTTTCTATATACAGTATCATGTCATCTGCAAACAATTAGAGCTTCCCTTATTCCTTTCCTATATGGATGCCATTGATGTATTTTTCTTGCCTAATTACTACAGCAAGTATGTCCAGTACTATATTGAATAGAAGTGGTAAGAAGGGACAAACTTGCCTTGTGCCAGATCTTAGTGAAAAGGCTTTTAGTTTTCCCCATTTAACATAATATTTGCAATAGGTTTGTAATAAAGGGATTTAACAATATTGATAAAAAGTTTCTTTAATTCCCATCTTATTGAAAGTTTTTTATCATGAATGGATGTTGGACCATGTCAAATGCTTTTTTCAGCATTTATTGATAAAATCATATAGTTTTTGTTTTTCTTTTATTCATATAGTGTATTACATTGTTTGACTTGTATATAAACCATCCCTGAATTCTTGAAATGAATCCTGCTTGGTCATAATATATAAGTTCTTCATGAGTTGTTGGATTTTGTTTGCTAGTATTTTGTTAAGGATCTTTGCATCTGTTATCATCAAGGATATGAACCTATAATTCTCTCTCTCTCTTTCTTTTGTGGTGTCTTTGCTTTTGGTATCAGGGTGATGTTGGCTTCATAGAAACTATTTGGGAGTGTTTCAGTTTCTTCAATTTCCTGGAAGAGTTTTAAGAGGATTGATTGCCAGTCTTTAAAGACTTGAAAGAATTCACTAGTGAATCCATCTTGACCTGGGCTTTTGTTTGGGGAAGCTTTTTGATTATCTTTCATTTTCTTCAATAATGTTAAGTCTATTCAAGTATTCCAGATCATCTTGTAGGAGTTGTAGGAGTCCAGAATTTATCCAATTTATCAGGTTCTCCTGTTTTGTGGCAGAGAAATTTTCAAAGTAGTCTCTTATTACCCTTTGAATTTCTGTAGTGATTGTAGTTATATCCCATTTTCACTTCTGTTTCTGCTTACTAAGTTTCTCTCCCTTTCTGTATAGGTTTGTTTATCTTGTTTATTTTTTTAAAGAACCAACTCTTGATTTCATTTATCTTTTGAATTGTTTTTTGGGTGTTCAGTTTATTAATTTCTGCTCTTCATTTTATTATTTCCTTCTACCTGATTATGTTCAGCTTATTTTGTTAGATCATTTTCCAATTTCCTTAGCTATGCCATTATTTTATTTATGTAAGGCTTTTCTTCCTTTCTTTTCTTTTTATTATTTTTTTAATCCAAATGTACAGGTCTAATCTGAAAATATACAAATGCGCGCACTTTTATTATTTTTCTTCATCACTCCAGCAACAATCCTGCTGCCTTTGTAATAATATATGAGTAACAGACGGTCGCCCCACAGCCCAGCACTCCGCTACAAATTCATGGCATCTTGAGATGTCCCTTGTGCAAGTCAGAATCTGCTACCAATGGAGCGGTACAGCTTTGCCAATCACAAGGACTTGCTCTTCCATGCCTAGGAAGGGAGACTGCCACCGTCGGCAGGTCCCATAGACACATGGGTTTTTCTTCCTTTCTGATGAGTGTTTGTAAAGCAATACATTTCCCTTTTAATAACTTTTTCTGTGTCCCATAGATTCTGATAATTTGTCTCTTCATTCTCATTTATTTCCAGTAATCTTTTGATTTCCTCTTGGATTTCATCTCTGACCCAGTGAAATGTTTAATTTCCAGGTTTTAAAGTTATTTCTCCATGTCTGCTTGTAATTCACCTCTATTTTTAGTGCTTTATTTTCTGAGAAAATAGCAGAAACAATTTCTGTCCTCTTGATTTTATAGAGATATGTTCTTTGGGTCAGTATGTGGTCTATGTTGGATAACATCCATGTGCATATGTGTGTATATATGTACAAATATACACATATATATACACACTAAGCTACTCTCTTCTATTTCTTACTTCAGAGCTAGTATATCTTTATTAAGTTTTAGCCTGGTTGACCTATCAACAGGTGACAAGGTGGTGTTGAAGTCTCTCACAATTACTATGTTTCTACTGATGTCTTTGCTCAAGTTTATCAGCAGTTGTTTTAAGTAATTTTCTGGCCCATCATTAGATGTATATATGTTTAGAAACATGATTTCTTCTTGGTGTATATACCCCTTAATTATTAAGAAATGCCCATTTCTGTCTCTTATAAACTTTTTAAGCCTAAAGTTTGTGTCGATAGAAACTATTCTTAAAGGCAGATCTGCCCCTTCCTTCTTTCTGTTGTCCACTTCCATCTGCCTACATAGGAGAGTCCACCAACACCTTTATTGGACTGACATTCTTTCTGTCTCTGTCTTGGTCTCTGTCTCTTTCTCCTCCCATCCCCACCCCTCAGGGTCATGGCAATGTCCTCTAACACTGGACTTGTCACTTTGAACTCATGGAAGGCATTTCTTGCTGCCTTCTGCGTGAAGGCAAACATTCTCACTTGAATAGGGTGTGAGTATATGAGTAAGTCTACGTGAGTGTGAGTGTTGTGTGTGTGAGTGAGAGTGTGTGCATGAGAGAGAGAGAGAAAGCATGGATTTTCTAAAACTGAATTTGAATTCTAACCTCCCAATACTATAGACTTTTTCTTCAGGCTAAGTTTTATCTGTGAAACCTTTGAATCAATTCACTGGCACTCTGTCAATCTGTCCTGGACAATGCAGAGGTGGGGAGAGGGAACTCTGTAGCCTTAAATGTCTGTCAGGGAAGGAATGTGTAATCATCTCTCATTATTGATTAGTTTTGTGAACACAGCTCCCAGGCTTATGGTTGTGAGATTCAGATTTTACTTCAGAAGCCCATTAGAGGCCTATTCCTGACCCAGCTGCCCTTAAACAAACATGTAGATTCTCTCCCTTTACAATTATTACACTCAGTGGAGACAGGAGTTGTTTTATTAGTCTTTATGATCTGGGGTAGCCAGGATTCTGGGCATGTCTCTGTGCTCTGTATCTCCATTTCCCCAGGCCATCCCCAGCTGTAAGATGGTCCTGATGCTGCTGATTGTATTTGTGAAGAGCTTGAGAGGCAGGCACCAGTGACAACCCAGAGAGTCCCCAAACAATGAGGCCTGCACCCTTTCCAGCCCTTTAAGGATGAGACAATTGGGAGAGGGGTCAAGATAGAACAGTTTACTAATTCTTTTTTCTCTACAAACCTTTTCTTTCTTTCTCTCCCCATTTACAGTCCTTTTCTTTAATCCTCTGAAAATCTCCATTATTAATCTCTGCTCTGACTATTGACATTGATGAAAAAATCCATATTACTCACACCAGAGAGGTTTAGACAAAACAAAACAACATACAGACTAAAAGATAAAGAGTCTATCTCTGCTGTCAACTGTGCCTGACGTCCATGTGCTTGTGCCTAAGATCACCAGGGATCATGGTGGTCTTAACAACCAGAGCTTATTGCTTTGTTTTGATGAAAAAGAGACAGTCCATGGAGAACTGTGACATCTCAGTGATATGGGGACTGAGAAAGAAATTTATTAATGGATTTTCATTGTGCTAGGTATTTTTGAAAGAGTTCAGTTGGGATAAATCTACTTTAATGCATTTCAGCAAGAAAGAAGAAAGACCAGGCCCAAGCTAAAGTCATACTTATTAAGTACAGCAATCACTCAGCAGAAAAGAGAAATGCTTTGGGCTTAAACACTGTTAAAGGTTTGTCTGAAGATGTGTCTGGCTATCATCTGATCTTTTTTTGTTGCCTATAAGCATAGGGTTGTGTTGAATAATAGTGATAGCTTGTAACATATTCAGGAGGAGGATACCAGGTTCTGATTGGAAACACCTGGTGGACCTCAGAAATAGGGGCTGTTCTCTTCTTCCTTGTGGCTTAACTACAAAGGTTCACATTAATCCCACACCACGTAGAAAATGGCCTATCAGTGATCTGCTCCAAAGGATGAATGTGGATGCTGTCACTTGTTCCAAATTTAGTCCCATTTTTGTCCTATGTATCTGGTCTAATGTATCTTTAGTCCTATGTTCCAATTGGTCAAAACTCAGAGGAAAGAAGGTCTGGGACTAGGAGCCCAGAAACCTGGGGATGAATAACCTTTGTGAGTAGACACAGAGGCCCCCATCTGAAGTAGCAAGGACATATGGGTGACACACAGTCAGTAGAAATAGCATGTGGATCTTTGGTCCTAGATGGGACAAAAATTAGTCAGACTCTGGGTTCAAGAGTCTCAGCTAGGAGGGTGTGCCTTCATTCTGGGAAGAACTTACCCAAATATGGAAAGCACTGATTGACAGGGTTTTTAGCTACAGGCACATGGCACAATATTTTGCAATCACTTGGGCATGCTATTTTCTTTAAACGTGACTTACTCCAGAACTACTTTAAGAGGACGAAAACCACAGAATACTCATGTATGAATCTTGGCTAAACTTTTAATACTGGGCTTCCTAGAGGCACTAAACCTAAACTTTAATCCTCTGATTACTACGGTCAAGTAGGTTTTTATCACAGGCATGCAAGGATGGTTTAACATCCATAAATCTAACAACATAATACTCAACATCAACAACAAGAAAAATAAAAATCACATGATCAGATCAATAGATGCAGAGAAAGCATCCAAAGGTCCAACACCCATTCTTGATAACAACTCTCAGTAAGAAGGGAATTAAAGGAATGTTTCTCAATATAGTTCAGGCCATCTACCACAAGCCAATGGCAAATATCATCAATGGAGAAAAACTAAAAAGCCTTTCTTCTAAATTCTGGTTCAATAAAAGGCTGTCCTCTCTCACTACTCCTATTCAACATAGTACTGGAAGTACTTGCTATAGTGATTAGGCAAGAAAAAGATATCATACTCTGCTTATGGATTGGCAGGGAGTATTGCCAATCAAACAATTCTAAAATTCATTTAGAACAATAAACACCTTCGAATAGCTAAAGCAATTCTTGGGAAATAAGAATAGGAGGCATTACTTTCCCCAACTTTAAACTATATTACAAAGCAATGGTTATCAAAGAAGCATGGATTGGAATAAAGACAGACCCTCAAATCAGTGAAATAGGCTCTACTACTCAGAGAATGTTCCCCAGACATACAATCACCCAATAAATCCTAAATGGAGAAAGGAAAGCCTCTTCAACAAGTGATGTTGGCACAACTGGTTAGCCACTTGCTAAAAAAAGTGAACACAGACCCCTGCTAACATCATGTATGAAGGTAAAATCCAAGTGGATTAAAGACTTTGATATCAGACTTGAAACTATAAAGTATATAGAAAAAACATAGGTAAATCATTCCATGACATTGAGACTAAAGGTATCTTTAAGGAGGAAACAGTACTCTCCAAACAAGTGGAAGCAGAAATAAACAGATGGGAATATATTAAGCTGAGAAGCTTCTGTATCTCAAAGGAAATAGTGCCCAGGACACAAGAGTCACTTACGGAGTGGGAAAAAATATTCACCCAATCAGATAAGAGGCTAATATCCCAAATATACAAAGGCACTGACAGAACTTTACAAGAAAAAAAATCTAATCCCATTCAAAAAATGGGGAGAAGAAATGAACAGACACTTTGACAAAGAAGAAATACAAATGGTCAAAAGGCACATGAAAAAAATGCTCTGCATCACTAATCATCAGGAAGATGCAAATCAAAACAACTATGAGGTACCATCTCACACCACAGAGATTGGTGCACATCACAAAGAATGAGAACAAGCAGTGCTGGCAGGGATGCAGAGAGAAAGGAACTCTTATTCACTGCTGGTGGGCAAGCCGTCTAGTCTAACCTCTATGGAAAGTGATATGGAGATTCCTCCAAAAGCTGGAAATTGAGCTCCCATACAATCTTGCTATACCACTCCTAGGAATATATCCTAGGAACACAAAAATAAAATACAAAAAAATCCCTTTCTCTCACCTATATTCATTGCAGTGCTATTTACAATAGCCAGACTCTGGAAACAACCAATATGTCCTTCAACAGATGAATGGCTAAAGAAACTGTGATACATATATACAATGGAACATTATGCAGCTGTCAGGAAAGATGAAGTCATGAAATTTTCCTATACATGAATGTAATGGAATTGATTATGCTGAGTGAAATAAGTCAGTGAGAGAGAGAGAGATGCAGAATAGTCTCCCTTATCTATGGGTTTTAAGAAAAATAAAAGACATTTTTGCAATAATTCTCAGAGCAAAGAGAGGAGAGCTGGAATGTCCAGCTCATGACATGAAGCTCACAACAAAGAGTGGTGAGTGCAGTGAGAGAAATAACTACACTGAGAACTATCATAACAATGTGAATGAATGAGGGAAGTAGAAAGCCTGTCTAGAGTGCAAGTAGAGGTGGGTTGGGGCGGAGGGAGATCTGGACATTGGTCATGGGAATGTTGCACTGGTGAAGGGAGGTGATTTTTACATGACTGAAACCCATCTACAACTTTAAAAAAAACTTCCCTTTGTCAATTAGGACCTTTAAAAACTTGATACCTTCCTAGGTCTCAGGATTTGTTAACAAGGGGGATGTAGTATGATAAGGTCCAACATCCATTCTTGATATAAAAAAAAAAACCTCTCATCAAGATGGGAATGGAAGGAACTTTTCTCAATATAGTCAAGGCCTTCTACAATAAGACAATGGCAAATATTATTCTCAATGGAGATAAACTAAAAGCCTTTCCTCTAAAATCTGGTAAAGACAAGGCCGCCCTCTCTCACCACTCCTATTCAACATAGTGTTGGAAGTTCTTGCCATAGCAATTAGGCAAGAAAAAGATATCAAGGAAAATATGTTTGCCTTGCATGTGGCTGACCCAGGATGGATCTCGTTTTGATCCCCAACGTCCCTTGTGGTCCCCCAGGCCAGGAGTGATTTTTGAGTGCATAGTCAAGAGTAACCCCTGTGCATCACTGGGTGTGACCTCCAAAAAACCAAACAAAGAATAAAAGGCCAGGTTGGCCATACTTATATGAGACAATATAGCTTCAAGTTTAAATGAGGTGTAACAGACAGATGATCATTTTTTAATGATCAAGGGATCAATTTATCAAGAAGAACTCACACTAATAAGACTAATGATGAACTATGAAAATATTTAAAACTACTAGTAGGCATGAAGGAAGACACTGATAACATCATAATAGTGGTAAGAGAAATTAACACTCTTCTATCATGCTGGGTAGATCAAGTAGGCAAAAACTCAACAAGGAAACACTAATTTTAAAGGACAAAATGGAAGAAATGGGTCTACAGACATATATGGCCCTTTCTCCCCCTAAAAGTTGAATACATAGTCTTCTCCAGTGCACATGGGATATTCTTCAAGATAGACCACACACTATACTCAGTCACAAAATATATCACCATATAATCAAAAACATAAAAATCATGTAAACTATCTTCCTAGACCACCATATTTGGAGAAATGGAAATTAATCACAAACACAAAGAGTAAAAAAACACTAAACTTCAATAGCCACAATGTCAGCCTCTTTCTACAGTAACAGAAATATAAATAGTTGTATTAATGCTCATTTTGATTCCAATAGGGGGATCACTACCACTCTGAAGAATGAGTGGGAGAGCAGAACAAAACTCAGATGCGGCACCAAGAGACGAACAGACTGTCAGAACCTCCTGACTGCATGCTGGTACCATACATGTGCTCTCATTCTTACCTACTCCTGGGCTAACTCCCAGCTATCAGTACATGTATCTTCTCTTTCTCTGGCTTTCAGAGCCCACATCTGGGAAGAACCAAGATGTTACACAACTATCCACCTAACCTTCTCAAAAGGTTACCATGAAAGTGTCCTACTCTACCTCGGCTGGCGTTAAACCTGTTTCCTATACAAATTTAATACTAATTGCCCCTGAACAAAAGGACTCAATTCTGTATGCTTGTGTGCTGTCTTCCCTAATATGACTCCTCTGGTCCCTTTATTAGCTTTTCTTGCACCTTTAAATCCTTTTTCCTGAGAATGTTTTACCAGAAATCTGAGGCAGTCACCTTTAAAACTGCCAGGAAAACAGCACATTATTTTTACTCATTTACTTTTAATGTAGGCCTATGCCATTTTTTTTTTCATGATTACATGAGGGCACTAACACACCCAAACTCAGACATATCACAAAATGGCACTTTTATGTTTCTGGGCTTATTTTAGATAGGCATTTAATTCTCTCCCATTGCCAAAATATTCTTTCCACACAAATACACCTTATTATGCTCCCCTTAGGTTATATGCTCCCTCAGTTATATTTCCAGTGTCACTGGCTTATACTTTTTTATTTTGTTTCAACTATTCATCAATTTTATATCCTTCTAGTAGACACAGGTTAAATCATTCATTTCTGTTTCCCCTGACTTATTTTGCGCATGTAATTCCCTCAAGTTTCTTCCATTTTATTGAGACGTACAATTTCCTACTTTTATAGCTGAATGGTATTTCACTGTATGAATGTACCATATCGTTATACAAACTACTATCAACTTGTACTTCAGTTGCTTCTATATATTAGTTGCAATAAAGATAAACAGCACTACAATAAACATCGTTCCTGGCTTGGAGGACCATATGGGATGTTGGGAGATCAAACCGCAGGTCAGTCCTGGGTTAGCTGCGTGCAAGGCAAGCATCCTACTGCTCTGCCATCGCTCTGGCCCCTGCTTTCAAATTTCTTTTTTTTTTTATTTTACATTGTCATTTTTAGTGGGTGATTGTGATTTTTTTCTTTCTTTTTAATTTTTATTTTGATCATAGTGGCTTACATATCTTTTACATTAGTATTTTAGGTACATATTAACATTGAATCAGGGGAATACCCACCACCAAACTTGTCCTCCCCCTTTCCCTGTTCCCTTTCTGCAACCCATATTCCCCACCATCACCCCCCGGGCTGCTAGAGTAGGTGGTCCCCTCTTTGTCTAGTTTATTATCAGTGATCATACATCTGTTTGGTCCTGGTGCCCTCCCTTGTTTCTCCCTCTATTTGAGAGGCTAAGCTAGATAAATCGAGTTATGTGGTTTTGTTTGAGGTAAAGAAAAGCAATAGAATGGGGTAAAGATTAAGCAAAAACGTTTTTTTAAAAATAATAAAAATATGCTGAAAATGGGCAGAGTCCTTCTAGTGGCTATCAGCCTCAGTTTGAGAGAGGACTTGAAAAAGGTAATTGAAACACCATAACAATACAAAAATAAATGTCAAATTAAATATCCAGTGAACACTACAGCAATAAAGAGAAGCACCACACAATAGTCTTGGTTCTGAATTCGAATCATAGCAGAGTGCAAAAAGAAAGAGACAGATAAGATAAAATAATATAAAATAAAAAAGGAGACATAAACTTCAATATCTACACCAAAATAAGGACATCAAAAAACAATGAATAAATAAATAAATATATATGTGGAAAAATGATTATTTTGTACTGTTTTTCCTTTTTTTTTCTTTTTTCCCCTGCACAGGCACAATAATTATTGGGGATATTATAGAGGGAATTTCCTTGGCCTAGGAGAGACTGGGTTTCTCCATCCCTGAAGTATACTGTCATGGGATTAACTATAGACTCCTTGCATGATCATTTACTCTCCCCTCAGTGCTTTTGTGGTATATGGAAGACTTCTGCTTCGTCATGGATGGTAAAATCAGTCCTCTGTATCTAGAGATCTTGGTGACTGTGCAACTCAAGGAATTGAGCTAATGATGAAGGCTTTCTTTGTGGTTCTAGCAGTTCTGCTTCTTCAGTGTCGTTTTAATTCATCTTCTGTAGTTGGTGTTCTTGGTCATTATGTTGCTCCTAGGATGGAGTGTGGGACAGTCTTTCGTTATGTTTCTGGAAGACCCGTTCACTTGAGGTTGTCTCAGTCAGTCAGACCTCTGAAATTGGAGATCTTGTTTGTTGAACAGATTGTAGACCAAAACCTAGGTTAGAGCTTTTTGTTGTTGTTGTTGGTCCCGGGATGCGTACTGTCTAGTCCTGGTTGCAACAACCAGTCATCTGTATATAGCAATCTTGGTTTTTGCACAGATCGAAGGGTGACATGTCTTCTGATTTTGTCTTATTATTGACTGGTGAGGAAGGATAACTTGCTCTTAGATCTAGTTGTTCCCATTTCCTCGTTGTCAGGTTATCATTTTAGAACTGGCATATGTTGGCGTCAGAGCAGCATTATGAATGCCCTGGAGGGGACTTGGTTCCTGGAGCTGTTGTGGAGAACTCTGTTGTTTCTATGTCTGGGATCCAAGAGTCAAGGCTGGATGGTCGGTGCCTATTTCCCTGGAGTCTAGGTTGGTTCCCCATGACATACATTCAGGGTGGGAGATGTCCCTGTGTTGTAAAGAAGTATAAGTTCTTATTCCTAGTATATAAGAGCTTGTTTTTACATGTAAAATTTCCCCTATTTTTAATATGCCTTTGCAGGAAGAAGTGGTGCTACATTAAATTTCTTGTGTCTACTTTTGATGTAAGTCGTTCTCACAGGTGTGAAGTGGCATCTAATTGTAATCTTAATTTGCATTTCCCCAATCATCAGTAATAATAATCATTTTTTTCACATGCTTATCAGCATCTGTATACCTTCATTTTTTTCAATTATAGTTTAGGTATTAGGAGTGCAATAGTGTTTAAGATTATAGTATTGCTGTACGAAAGCACTGTACATGTCACAGAAGTGCCCATGGCACTGTACCCCTACCCTACCTCACCTTTGGCCTTCCCTTTCCATTATTTATTGATTGGTGGTTATAGTTTTGATGCTATTACCTGTCCAAAGTACCATCCCTGTGCTCCAGAAACTGTACCTATGTTCCGGTGGAACTTCCATTTAACTTCATTCTTTCCCCACTACCCCTCCAGTCTGGCATTCTTGGGTAGGTAATACAGTATTCAAGGTTTATTATAGATTGATATTATCCCTAGCCATATAGATGGATTTGTTTCTCTATATAAGTGGATCATCTTGTATTTGTCCTTCCTCTGCTTTATTTTGTTCATTGTGATACCCTTCAATTTCAGTCAATTGCTATCAACTGCATGGTATTCTACTGTGTATATACACCACAATTTCTTTATTCATTCATCCGTTCTTTTATATGTGTGTTCCTTACATATTGTTGCTGTTGTACTGAGTTGCAATGAACACAGATATCCATGTGACTTTTGCATTGATGTTTTTGTGTTCCCAGGGTCCAATGGGAGCTCAATTAATACTCTTCTAAGACATCTCCATATTGCTTTTCCATAGAGGCTAGACCAGATGACATTTCTACAACCATAAATAAGTCTTCATTTTTCACAAATACTGTTGTCAACACCTGATGGTTTCCAGATTTCTTTTTTTTAATTAAAATATTATTTAAACACGTTGATTACAAACATGATTGTGGTTGAGTTTCTGTCATGTAAAGAACATCCCCCATCATCAGTGCAACATTCCCATCACCAATGTCCCAATTCTCCCTCCTCCCCACCCCACCCCAGCCTGAACTCTAGATAGGCTTTCTATTTCCCTCATACATTCTCATTGTTAGGATAGTACACAAAGTAGTTATTTCTCTAACTAAACTCATCACTCTTTGTGGTGAGCTTCATGAGGTGAGCTGGAACTTCCAGCCCTCCTCTCTTTTGTCTCTGAAAATTATTACAAGAATGTCTTTCAGTTTTCTTAGAACCCATAGATGAGTGAGACCATTCTGTGTCTTTCTCTCCCTCTGACTTATTTCACTCAGCATAATAGATTCCATATACACCCATGTAAAGGAAAATTTCATGACTTCATCTCCTGACAACTGCATAATATTCCATTGTGTATATGTACCACAGTTTCTTTAGCCATTCATCTGTTGAAGGGCATCTTGGTTGTTTCCAGAGTCTTGCTATGTAAATAATGCTGCAATGAATATAGGTGTAGGGAAATGATTTTTGTATTGTACTTTTGTGTTCCTATGGCATATCCCTAGAAGTGATATAGCTGGATCATATGGGACATCAATTTCCAATTTTTGGAGGAATCTCCATATTGCTTTCCATAAAGGTTGGAATAAATGGCATTCCCACCAGCAGTGAGTAAGAGTTTCTTTCTCTCCACATCCCCGCCAACACTGCTTGTTCTCATTCTTTGTGATGTGTGCCAATCTCTGTGGTGTGAGGTGGTATCTCATAGTTGTTTTGATTTGCATCTCTCTGATTAGTGATGTGGAGCATTTTTTCATGTGTCTTTTGGCCATTTGTATTTCTTCTTTATCAAAGAATGTCTGTTCATTTCTTTTCCCCATTTTTTGAATGGGATGAGATGTTTTTTCTTGTAAAGTTCTGTCAATGTCTTGTATATTTTGGATATTAACCCCTTATCTAATGGGTGTTGGGTGAATAGTTTCTCTCACTCAGTGGGTGGCTCTTGTATCCTGGGCACTATGTCCTTTGAGGTGCAGAAGCTTCTCAGCTTAATAAATTCCCATCTGTTAATCTCTGCTTTCACTTGTTTGGAGAGTGTTGTTTCCTCCTTGAAGTTGCCTTTAGTCTCAATGTCATGGAGTGTTTTACCTACGTGCTGTTCTATATACCTTATGGTATCAGGTCTGATATCAAGGTCTTTAATTCATTTGGATTGTACCTTCATACATGATGTTAGCTGGGGGTCTAATTTCTTGAAGCATATGCCAGGCTCACTGGTATGAGGTGATACCTGTAGTTTTGATTTGTTTCTTTTTATGTCCTCTTTAGAAATGTCTATGCAAATCTTCCACTTTTATTGAGTTGTTGACTTTTTTAAATATAATTTTTATTTTAATTATAGTGGCTTACATATCGTTAACAGTAATATTCCAGGTACATATTTATATTGAATCAGTTGTTTTTGACTTTTTATTGCTAAGTTTTATGAGTTCTTCATAGACCTTTGCTATTTAGTTTTTATCAGTGTAGTATATGCAAATATCTTCTAGCATTCTCGCAGGCTATGTTCTCATTCTCAATACATTTTATTTTGCTGAACAAAGGTTAATGCACTTTCAATTGTTTAACTTTATTTTCATTTCCCTTGATGTGCTATTAAACACATTACTTTAAAAACTTGTGATCAAGGAGAAATGAATAAATGTTTATTCTCGTCTATCCTATATAGTACAAAATTGACATAACACATGTTTGATTGGGGGAAGTGTATTTCTACAGAACTTATTCATCTAAATGAATGATAAATCATTGTATTTAATAAATTTGATTAGCAAGTGTTATTGAAGAATTACTGAATCTAGGCATTAATTTCTAACCTCAGAGAAGAAAGTATTGGACATTATGATCTATCATCACTCAAAAGTTCACAAGAGCACCCATGACACAGTCTTCTGAGAAACTCCCTGGTGATAAAGCGTCCAAACTTATATTTTTGGTTTAGGTAAAGATATCTTATTTTTAATAATAATTTCTTTATTTAAGCACCATGGCTACAAGCATGTTCGTAATTGGGTTTTAGTCATAAAATGCACACACCCCTTCACCAGTGCAAATTTGCTGCTACCAATTTCCCCCCTTTTCCTCCTCCCCATCTTCTATTTGTCTTTAAGACAGGCAGTGTATTTTTCTCTCTATCATTGTCATGGTAGTTGTCAGTGAATGTTTTCCTTTCTTTTCAAATCCATGCCAGCACTGATTGTTCATGTTCTTTGTGATGTGTCCCAGTCTCTGTGGCACGAGATGATAACTAGTGTTATCTCATGATATCTTATTGTTGTTTTTATTTGCATCTCCCTGATTATTAGTTTATAGGGTACAAAGCTCACCCAGAGAATGGGATAAACTATTCATCTAATACCCATTAGATAAGAGGCTAATATCTAAGATATACAGGTTATTGACAGAAACTAACAAGAAAAAATATCTAACCCCATCAAAAATGGGGAAAAGAAATGAACAGACATTTCCTCAAATAAAAATACAGATGGTCAAAAGGCACATAAAAGCCTCTAAACTTAACTAGACTTTAAGGAAATGCAATATTTTCTTCTTGAACCTCAGCTCTGTCACCCAAATTCAAACTATGAGAACTCCATAAGACAAATCAACTAATCTCTTCTGCCAAAAAAAATACATATATGTTACAAAAATAAAAAAGGATAATTAAAAAATAAAAGAGGATAAATCACAAACTTAAAGAAACATTAACCACCTATAATGATGAGTTTTTTCTTATTATCCATGAGAACCAGGGAGGGAGACAGGTGAGATTTAAAAATAGGTGGGCGGGAGAGCAATATAGAGAATAAGAGAGTGAGTGAGAGATCCTATTTCAAGTAACTTGTTCTTGAAAGAGAGGATGATGTTGATTCAATGACAATTGACTGGTTGGCATAGCAAAACTGCTTCAGAGATGATGAGCTGAAATGGATTTGGGAGGACTTTAAAAATGAAAATTCCAACTTAAAAAACATTTTTTTTTTTTTGGTTTTTCGGGCCACACCCGTTTGATGCTCAGGGGTTACTACTCCTGGCTAAGTGCTCAGAAATTGCCCCTGGCTTGGATAGACCATATGGGATGCCAGGGGATCGAATCGAGGTCCTTCCTTGGCTAGCATTTGCAAGGCAGACACCTTACCTCTAGCGCCACCTCGCTGGCCCTTTAAAAAGCATTTTGGCACTCTATTTTTAAAATGTATTTAAATCTAGATAACCGTGTATTTGTGAGTCTTTAGCAGAAAGGAAGCTTTCTAAGCCACTTGTGAAGTACCTTCTTCCCATCCTGTGCTTTCTTTATTTCCTTCTTACAGAGAACCATTTCTCTCTTTCCCTGTGAGCTAAGCCTCTTCTCATCTCTAAGGAAATGGCACCTGTGTCCCAACAAACATTGCGTAGTTGAGATTCAAGGGCCTCTTTTGACATCAGAAAGATCTGGAATGTAAAAGGTTTCAGTGAGCTTATTTGAGAGAGCTGTTTTGGAGTTTTACTATTGTGAGACTATATTAGCTCTCAGAGAATGCTTCAGCATTTTCCCCATTTATTCTACCTGAACAGGTGCACGAGCCTTTAATCATAGCTGTCAGAAATGGAAGCTCATAATTTCCATCATTTAAAAAGGGAGAAGAATGAAATATAGCCAGAGCAGAGAGGGGGTGTCTGAAAAATGAACACATTTTTCGGAAAGGGCAGTGGGCATGAAAAGCCAAGAGGAGTTTACATATCTTCTCTGTATGTTTTGTGAAAAATAGGTAATTCATGTTGACTTGGAAAGATTTATCTTACATATAGGGTGAAAGCCAAAGACATTTCAGAATGTTCAAAACATAAAGAGACAATATTTGGGAGAAGTTAAAAGTTAAATTAATAATTATTCATAGACATCCTACATTGCTTTCAAGGAAGGTGGATGAGGAAGGAGACCCCTGACCCTCAAACCCTCTGATCTTGCTCTGCCTGGACCCATACATTGCCACAATTTAGAGATGTCAGGAATAGGATATGGAGCTTCATACAGGAAAATCTAGAGAAAATGATACAGAGTAAATGCCTGGAGAAGTACAGTAGGATATGGAGAAGGCATGGGAAAGTCAACATTACTATTATTATTCATAGGTCTCCACTGCTACACAGAAATAGATTAACTTGATATCAGACCTGATACCATAAGGTATATAGAAAACACGTAGGTAAATACTCCATGACATTGAGACTAAAGGCATCTTTAAGGAGAAACCAGCACTCTCCAAACAAGTGAAAGCAGAGATTAACAGATGGGAATATACTAAACTGAGAAGCTTCTGCACCTCAAAGGAACCAGTATCCAGGATACAAGAACCACCCACTAAGTGGGAGAAATTATTCCCCAATACCCATCAGATAAAAGGCTAATATTCAAAATATACAAGGCACTGACAGAACTTTACAAGAAATAAACATCTAATCTCATCAAAAAATGGGGAGAAGAAATGGACCATTTGACAAAAGAGAAATACAAATGACCAAAAAACACATGAAAAAATGCTCCACATCACTAATCATCAGGGAGATGCAAATCAAAACAACTAAGAGGTACTATCTCACATCACACATCACAAAGAATGAGAACAAGTAGTGTTGGTGGGGATGTGGAAAGAAAGGAACTCTTATCCACTGCTGGTGGGAATGCCACCTAATCCAATCTTTATGGAAAGTGATTTGGAGATTCCTCCAAAAACTGTAAATTGAGCTCCCATATGATCCAGCTATACCACTCTTAGGGATATGACCTAGGAACACAAAAATACAATACTAAAATCCCTTCCTCACACCTATGTTCATTGCAGTGCTGTTTATAATAGCCAGACTCTGGAAATAGCGTAAATGCCCCTCAATAGATAAATGGCTAAAGAATCTGTGGTACATATACACAGTGGAATATTATGCAGTCATCAGGTGAGATGAGGTCATGAAATTTTCCTATACATGGATGGAAATGAAATCTATTATGCTGAGTGAAATAAGTCAGAGAGAGAGATAGATGCAGAATAATCTCACTCATCTATGGTTTTTAAGAAAAATGAAAGAAATTCTTGCAATAATTTTCAGAGACAAAAGAGAGGAGCTACATAAAGCTCACCACAAAGAGTGATGAGTGCAGTTAGAGAAATAACTACATTGAGAACTATCATAACAATGTGAATGAATGAGGGAAGTAGAAAGCCTGTCTAGAGTACAGGCGAGGGTGGGGTAGGGAGGAGGGAGATTTGGAACATTGGTGATGGAAATGTTGCACTGGTGAAGGGGATGTGTGTGTTCTTTACATGACTGAAACTCAACCACAATCTTATTCGTAATCAAGGTGCTTAAATAAAGATATTAATTTAAGATTCGTAAAAGAAAGAAATAGATTAACCCTTTCATAAGCTTAAATGGCATAAAATAAAGATGTAATTACAACTGATCTATATAGTAATACTAGTTTTATCATCACTTTCTGTCATAAACTCAAAATCTTGCTTGTATTTCTTTGTGTTAATGACAACAGATATAAATATAGGTCATTCATGAATGTCAGTGGGCTAACACAAACTTTAAAAAAGGAGGAGGTATAATAATAAGGCAAAAATGAATCCAGAGAAATAGAAAATTTTCTGTAGGAGGAATAATATTATAGAGGAAAGAATATAGATGTAGAAGAAGTTATTTAGAAATTTTATTACTTATTATGCCATGAAGTATTTCCTTGAACCCCATTTCTCCTCCAAACTTCTTTTGAGAATAACTCATTATTATTATTATTATTAATTAATTTGGTTTTTGCACCACACCTAGTGATGCTCAGGGATTACTCCTGGCTTGGAGGACCATAGGGATGTAGGGGAATCAAACTACAGTTCATCCTAGGCTAGCGCATACAAGGCAGACACCTTACTGATTGTACCACCACTACTGCCCCAATAGCTCATTATTAATTGTAGTTTCCACAATCATACACATGTAAAATTATAGCTATATACATATATTCACATAAAAACAAATATTCACATACTCACATAATATTTACATAAACACATATGCATAGATATAGTGAGAGAGGAGAGGGAGAAAGAAAGAAACTGAAGCTTCAAGATGAACCGGCTCACAATATGAAGCTCACCACAATGAGTGGTGAGTGCAGTTAGAGACAACTATCATTTTAGTAACAACTACCATGACAATGTTAATGAGTGAGAGAAGTAGAATACCTGTCTTGAATACAGGCAGGGATTGGGGAGGAGGGAGATAGAGAACATTGTTGGTGGAAATGTTGCACTGGTGAAGGGGGTGTTCTTTTTATGACTGAAACCCAACTAAAAACATGTTTGTAATTATTGTGCTTAAAGTTATTTAAAAAAAGATAAATGTGGTGACAGTCTGTCAGAGCAAAAGGCTATGGTATGCAATAATATAGTACAAAAACCCAAAGTAAGAGACCCTGAAGATCTATGATTCAGATGCCAGCCAAACTTTTTCTGACTACATTAGAATATATTTTATCAGAATGAGCAAAGGAGCTAACCACAGAGAAATTCGAGAAAGTAATTACAGTTCTTTGGTCGGCTCACCCAAACTCTTTAGAGAGCAAAACATCACTAGTTGGATTTTCACAGCTTTACCAATTAGAAAATCACAGTTTAGCCAATGAGTCAGCAGAGAGTTAGACAGCTGCCATGATACATTTAGCACCATCTTAACTCACTTCCTGTAGTTTGATCCAGAAAGGGATTTCTCCTTGACTCATTCAACACTT
Source organism: Suncus etruscus (assembly GCF_024139225.1). NCBI lineage: Eukaryota > Metazoa > Chordata > Mammalia > Eulipotyphla > Soricidae > Suncus > Suncus etruscus. The sequence continues at coordinate 97,185,191 of NC_064857.1, read as the reverse complement.
GACAATCAGAACTCTATTAACCATCTGATACTATAAAATATCTCCATTAAAGAGATCAGTGCACAGAAAAGCACCTCTTTGTGTCATGTGTAATAGAAAGTGAGTCATTTACTCCAGTTGGATGACTATCAAGAAGCATGATAAGATAAATATGATAAAACCTAACCTGATGTCTGTAATATTCAGTGAAATATGCCTAATACTCTAGAGCACTTTAAGCACTAAATACATCAAAATAAGGATATTTTTAAGTCCCTGTATTAAATGCAATAGATTTGGGACCCAAAATATTCAATAAGCTATTTGGGTTATAAACACAAAATGTATCTCCAACCATAAGAACTCATATCTTCAAAAAGAGATAGTTTTTAAAAAATAATTGATTTAATTTGTCATTGATTTACAATTTTGTAATTGCAGAAGTTTAGCTTTAATCATATATGGGTGTATAGGCATCACCTTCCAAATTAAGAAAGAAATCTTTCTCATTTGTAGGATGGAATATAAAGAAACATAGCAAGGAAACAACAAATGGCCAAAGACATTGGAATTGAAGATTTTGTAAGAAGAACTTAGCTGGGAGTGGTAAAAAGCATGGCAGGGAGGAGACTTTGGGACACTAATAAGACATTGGTGATTGATGTGTTATTAGATATGTATGCATGGAAAGTATAATTAATTGTATTATAAGTCTCACTATATTAATGCATATAAAGCGAGTTACTATTAATATACTATTAATGCGTCTTTAAGGGTATCCTCTTTAGTCACCCCCATTATATACACTAACACCACTACTTTAATAAAAATAACTAAAGAAGGGGCCTGAGCGGTGGTGCAAGTCATAAGACTTCTGCCTTGCACATGCTAGCCTAGGACTAGGCGGTTTGATCCCTGGCATCCCATATGGTCCCCCAAGCCAGGAGCGATTTCTGAGCACATAGCCGACCCCCCCCCCAAAAAAAACCTGAAGAAAAAGAAAGAATCATGCATGGACTAGGGAAAATAATACAGCAAGTAAGGCACTTTCCTTGCACAAAGCCAATTCTGGTTTGATCCCCTGCACCCCATATAGTCTCCTAAATCCTTCTTCTTAGTACAGAGCCAGGAGTAAACTCTGAACACTGCCAGGTGTGACCCAAAAACAAACATCAGTAAGGAAATCAGGATGAAAATAAGAGTACTTAAAAAAGAAAAGTTATCTCTGAAGTGAAATACATTAAAAACAAATACAAGTGAGAGAAAATTCTAGAAAAAAGGGACCTGACCACATATTATATTAATGTAATACAATATAATACAAATAGAAATGAAATAAAAAAATTATCTCTAGAGGAAAGGGACTTGACCACATATTTATTATACTTAAATCATATCTACTTTCAAAAGTTATTTCAAGATGTTTATAATAAAAACCATGCATATGAAAAAATACATAATAAATGTATGACTAATTACTCGTTTTCTAAAACAATCCAAAATGAATAAAACAAAACTTTGCAGAATTAAAGTTAGTTCCTCATAAGAGAAAAATATATTCCCTACATAAAATTATAAATAATATTTACTCTCATATCAACATACAAAGAAAATAAGAAAAAATATTTTTCTTATTTTCTTTTTTAATTTTTAATTTTTAAAAATTTAATTTTTAATTTTTAATTATGAGAACAAAGATGCAAAGAAAGAGGACAAGGTAAAGTTACAGTGGAAGGACAATGACACATAATGAATTCTCAGTAGTCCCATTGCTGATATCTTAACTTTGAAATATATCGACTATTTTAATTTTTCTTTTAATAGCTGAAAAGTGTTTTATTGTGTTCCTATACAATACTTTTCTTTGTCATTTCATCTGTCATTGGGCATTTAGATTATTTTCAGATCTTGGCTATTGTAAACAGAACTGTAGTGAACATAGGTGTGAAAATATCTTTCTTTGTTTTAACGATGGTTTACAACCCTGTTGTTCACACCTAAGATTTAGGCACTCGATGTTCCAACTCTAAACTTGCCACCAGTGACGATTGTGCTCCACTAATGATATGAGATTCCCTTGCTCTTCCCACCAGGCCAGACCTCCTTAGCAAAGTCTTTTTATTTTTTTACTGCAATTTGAGTAGCATGCCTTTTGTTTAACCTAACTCCTGGAGGTCTATGTGTAAACTCTTAATAATACTTGAGCATAAAGCAAATTATTAAAATATTTGTAACCCAAAAATTTAGTACTAGAAATTATGTCAATAATCTTTGTCACAGCAAGGTAAAAAGCTCAGTTGTTTTTAAAAGTACTGATTTCTGTTCTACCTGACAATTTGTTCTACCTCTTCATCTCAGTAAGTAGTAATATGACTCACAAATAGGAGACAGGGTGGGAAAGGAAGCAGCAACAACAGGAATCTAAGTCTTACAGATGCTAAAATCCATCCAACTAGTGTAAAAAATATATTAAGACTCCATAAAGGAGCTGCCTACGATGCTAGGAAGTCAATATTATCTAAAGTCAAATCAAAGTTTTAGAACTACCTTTCTATGGCAAAAAAAAAAATGTGTTCATTATCTTTTGTCATGGAGGTTCAATTGATAGAGCATAAATACCTTTCATCTTTACCAGTCCTCTATTCAGACACTTTTTTAATTGGGTTAATAGGAACATTTAAGGTTTTGATAGTCTTTTAATTCACCTGCACAGAGACAGCTAGAATTCAATTTTGAAAAGAATGATACAGCCATTTGGAAAAAGCTTTCCCTTTCTTCTCCCTGAACACATTTTTGGCATCTTATTAACATTTTCCAAATTGAATGAATCTGTCTCTTTGTGTTAGCAGATAACTTAAGAATAAAGATAGGGCAGCAGTCATTACCAATTTATTGTCTTGGTTGATAAACTGGAACCTGGGCTGCCTAGAACATTAAGTTATAAGGGCAGCAGAGACATCAGAAGAGTCAGTGATACAGACCAAATGATGTCACGGCACATTCCACTTCCTCTTAGTGCATCAACTAGCCATGGACTTTCCTTTCTCTCTGTCAACTCCATAGAAGCTGACAATCCACATGCATTTTCCAAAGACAGTTCTACTAAACTAACATGTATCTTTGTGGTTGTCGGCTTTACACATCCAAACAAGATAAAAAGTGAAATTGGCTCTGAAAAAAAAAAAACAAGAAGGAAAGAAACAATAGAGGAACTGCTTCCTCGTGTCCATCAAAAAGGTATTCATATGTACTAGAAAAGAACCTGATACAAATACAGAGGACCTTTACTAAGATGAGACCTACCGTGGCTTTCTTAACTCTCCACCCTGACTTCAAATCACTATTGGTCACTGCTTCATACACACTTCCTTCTCTCCACCAACATGCCATCCCTTTATAACCTTTTGTCTTTTTGCTCACTCTTGTGACCATGAAACATTATTCCTGCAACTTTCTGCATGAGACCCTTACTTCATTGTTCCTTTCTTATATCTGAAGTCCAGTTTTCAGAAAATCTGTCCTCTAGCCTTTCCTAATTCTCCCAACCTCACCACCCATAAGTCCCTCTATCTTGTTTTCTTGATGACACTCACAATACTATGAAACTATCTTGTTTGTTTACCTTTTAAAGTTTTTTCTTTATGTAAAAAGACAAGGAAATGAAATTAATCATGCCACAACTTATTCTTTTTGATTTATACATGATCCAATTTTACTCAGTTATTTCCAGCAGTGTGATGAATACATGAGACCCTTGAAAATAACATATCTCTAGCCAATTTTCCTTATTTAGTATAGATGTTCCATAAAAATCATAACAAAATCAGGCCTCTGTAGCTAGAGATCTTGGTATTTGCACAGGTCATAGATGTAGCCTAGGATGGAGTCTTTCTTTACAGTTATAGAGGTTCTGTTCCATCACTGTTGTTTTAATCAGTCTTCTATAGTTGGTGGTCTTGGTTTTTGCACCGATCCTAGGACAAAGCCTAGGATAGAATCTTTCACTATGTTTCCAGAAGTTCTGCTCAGTTGTAGTTGTCTCAGTCAGACCTCTGGAATTAGATATCTTGGTTGTTTTACAGATCATAGGCCAAAACCTAGACTAGGGTCTTTTTTATTGGTCCCAGGATGAGTTCTGCCCAGTCATGGTTATCACAGTCAGTCTTCTGTAGTTAGTGATCTTGGCTTTTGCACAGATCAAAGGATGATATGTCTTCTGATTTCATCTTATCGTTAGGTAGTGAGATAAGACAACCTGCTCTTAGATCAAGTTGTTGCCATTTCCTCATTGTCAGGATGTCATATCAAAACTGGCACATATTGGTGTCAGAGCAGTATTAAGAATGTCCCAGAGGCGCTGGCTCTACCCAGCATGGGGTCTGGGGAGACCCCAATGTCGAAGGCTTTCTCCCTAGCTTGGGCATGCTGGGAGCCTTGGTAGGCTCTCAGTCATCCCCTCTCCTGCCCCCCGGCCTCCAGCCTCCAGCCCAGGCAGCCAGAAAAGGTGGGTATAGGGTGGTCCCTCCTGGAGGGGATCCTAAGTTTTCCCCGCCCTTCCCCCTGTGAAGGGGTGCAGGGCTCAGGGAGGAGGGCGGGTACATCCTGGCTTCCGGTTCTCTACCGAATCCTTTCTTGATCTGGATGCTGGCTCTACCCGGCACAGGGTCTGGGGAGACCCCAATGTCGAAGGCTTTCTCCCTAGCTTGGGCATGCTGGGAGCCTTGGTATGCCCCCAGCCGTCCCCTCTCCTGCCCACCCCCTGGCCTCCGGGCCTTCCCTGGGACCCAGCCCAGGTGGCCAGAAATGGTGGGTCCAAATTTGGGGGTGCTGAGAGCTGCTCATTTTTACTAAGGCAGTCTCTGGCAATTTCTTATCAGTCTACATGTTCAAAACCGTGGGGGGGGGGCAAGAGCGCACAATATATATTAATAAAATATCCTATCCTTAAGTTATGTTTTGTGTATGTAGAATGTCCATCTGATATTCTGCGCTTTCGCACACCCCTGTAAAGCTCATTTTCACTTTTTAACTCTATCACCCCCAACCATCAGTACCCCCCATTTACCTTTTTTAACTTCAGTACTACACAGTCATAATCACACACCAACTTAGTGCACTGGATTAAACAACCCCCAACTATTTCAAAAGACATAAAATTGACACATATGGCTTTGAATATTTTATATCTATTTTCTTTGACAGCTAACTCTTACTAACTATTCTCTTAAACAGTGAAGATTTTCCCCACTTTTTATCTTTTCTTCTCTCTGCAAACTTTTCAATAAGAAATATTCGGTGAAATAGTCCCTCAGTTTAATGCTTATGTTTAACCATGTCATGGGGAGTTTTGCACTTGTTCTTGCATCCCCCATATGGGCCTATAATGCCATGTGGCATTGTTCCTTGTTTGCATAGGCACATTAAAATAATTAATTAAATAAATTAAAATAAATTAATTTATTAATTAAATAAATTAAAATAAAATCTTATCTAATAGAGATTGGAACACACAAATCTTGTAGTTCAATGGGACCTTACACCCTGAACACTGACATAATGACCAGGCACAGGCCTCAGAAGAATAGGCATTCTCCATCCACCCCTGAACCAGGGAAGCTATCTATGAAACATCCAAGGTTTTTTATAACAACACCTGAAAGCAATCCTCTACCAGGAAAGACCCTACTGCTGCTCTGACATCGATCTTCTCAAAAGAGACTTCCCTTAACACTGAGAAGACTTAAGAACATCAACGACCTGTGTACTGGATAGGGCTTTCTGCATTGCCCTTTAATTGTGAGGTGAAACTAGAGGACGCTCCACATCCTGACTTCAAAGTAGGATATGCAGATTCCAGAATCTTTAATACAGAAACATGATACCAACAACAGAGACTGTGTGAAAAATAAAAGTGTGTTGGCACTACAGACAACGACTTGGATTGCTAGTTTGCCTGGAGCCTAGAGTTGGTCTTATGCCAGGAAACTTCAGGGGTATGTCTCCTTGTATTTAGGCCAAGGTTTTCCCTTTTCATGTCCCCCATATTTTGGTGGGCCAGTGCAAACAATTATTGCCACTCTAACACAGTTTTTACTGTGCTCCTTTGACTCTTATCCTTAAAAAGAAAAACCAACTTTTGAGGTTAATTAAACTAATATGCATGTGCATGGAAATGTAAAAAAGTACTATGCCTTCAATGTTTAAGGAGTTACATAAGTTTTATGGCTTTAGATTGCTTGATGTGCTGCTAAGAAATATGTATTACAATCTGGGAACTTGAGGAATAAAGTAATTGTACACGGGTTCTGTTTTATTTTTCGTAATGTTCTTTGGCTGAAAGTTCAATGTTAAGATATCAACAAGGGGACTTCTGTGAATTCTGTTTATGGGTGATTGTACTTCCACTGTAACTTTACCTTGTCCTCTTTCTTTGCATCTTTGTTCTCATAATTAAAAATTAAAAAAAAATAATGTCCCAGAGGAAGTTTGGTTCCTGGAGCTGTTATGGAAAACTGTGTTGGTTCTATGTCTGAGATCTAGGATTCGGGGTTGGATGGTCACTGTCTAATCACATGGAGTCTAAATTGGGGCCACATGACATATGTTTAAGGTGGGAGGCGCCTTTGTATTGTAAAATGTATGAATTCTTTTCCCTAGTAGATAAGAGCTTGTTTCTATATGTAAAATTTCCCTTTTTTAGTATGCCTTTACAAGAATAAATGGTGCTATATTATATTGCTGGTGCATTTGGGGGTGAGAGTATCAGGCTCCATCATCTCTGTGCCCTGGTTTTGACCTGAGCTTTTATCCCAGGCAA